>NC_079371.1:11902500-11982500 GCF_021018895.1 Seriola aureovittata | reverse complement strand
TGAAAAGGCAAATTTCGGTCCACTCATGTGAATAAGAGATGGGAGCTATCAACTTAATAGATAAAAATAAAGTGCTTCATCACTTTGCTCCAATGTTCACCAGACGTGTGTGTTTGGTGGAGTGCTCTGCTTTAAAGGTCTGGCCGTGTCAAACAGTGGAGGGCTAACATGACCAGGGTAAACTGAGCTTTTCTCAAGAGGTGTTCAATAATCCGCTAGCTACATAGCCTGTAGCAGTTTCCCAGGTGTTAGGAGTGCTTAACATACGGCCCCATATCCCATCTTCATGCACACACTGCTCTTTTGAAGCATTGAGTGCTCTCACCTCTGGCTCTCTGTTATTACTTTGCCTCTGTCTCACTGGAATCGCTAACTACTACAAATATAATGCAGACTCTCCTCTGAATTTGCACTCCTCCAGATGGTCGATGTGCACTAGCCCATCTCTGCCTTGTAATTGATTTATCCTCCAGTTAATTGTAATCACAATAAAGCTTGGGTAGGCTAGCAGCTCACTGCCCTTGTAGTGTGTATGCGTGCGTGCGTGTGAGCGTGCGTGCACATGTGTTTGTTTGTGTGTATAGTGCTGGTAGTGTGGGTACAGAATGTGGCTATGTGTTCATGTTTGTCTGTGATTGCTGAGCGAGCAGCAGGTTTGTTTTATTCTCAGTCCCAGCACAGGTGAGGAAAACACAGGAGACTGCTTCCAAACACATCTCCTGTTCTTACTTGAGCTGATGTCTATCTGGCAGCTTGTAGTGCTCCTGGTCAGAATACCAACGAGCTGGATGTACCATGTCTGTGTGAGCTGTAATACGCACTCCTGCTCAGAGGGAGACCAGCCTGCATTCTGCAGGATCAGAAATGCCAGACTAAATCCATCTTATGATGGTTTTAAGGAATACACAAACACACAAGGCCATTTGTGTGCTGGGGTTTTAGCTGGGAGCCTGGGTCAGGTGCTGCTCCTAAACTGTTTGGGATTACCTGATTACTGGTCCCACACTTTTTCTTATTATACACACAAATAAAAAAAACACAGCACATACACAATACTGTACTTCCTTTACACACAGTTCAAGCAGGCAAGGTGAGTCCAACAAAGCTTTGTGTTGGCCCTCTCCCATGCCTTGGCAGATACACAGAAGTGTTGGCATGCCTGTAGATTGAGCACTCTGTTGCTGGCCCAGTTGATTAAAGTTCTGTGGTCCATAACCTCCCTCCTTTTTTTCAAAATGTAATCCTGTGATTCCTACTGATGAACAAATTTGGAGAATAGTAGAAACGCCTCACAGAAACAGACTACACCCTGCATTTAGAGGGCTAGCCCCATCTTCTAAACCTTTGCCACACACTCCTCCCTTTGTAACCACAGACACACATGTGCTGCAGCAAGTTTTTGTTGTGATGTATGGTATTCAATGCATAGCTTTTCAGTTTGAAGGTCATGTGTTATTCAATGAGTGTTAACTTGTCATTATTTTTCTCAATAGGTGATAGTGGACACTCCCACCAGCCCAGTCACCAGTGGCCTACCCTTATTTTTTGTGATCACAGTAACGGCTATCAAGCAGGTAAGACATTGCCTAATGAGGCTGATGAGTGTGGATAATTGTTATTGATGTTGCCCTGTCCTCATTTCCTTGTATTCTGTCATTACATTATATCCTTCCTCGCTCTCCATATAACATAATAAGTCCCCTGCCTTCATAACTCCCTTGCTGTGATTTTTGTATAAAGTACGTGACTAATGCTCTCTTGGGTTTGGTATTAATGTGCTCCGCTGGCGAATTCTGATTTGGGAGAACACGAAATGCGCTCTCTGGGAGTGTGAGCAAATGGAGAGAGAAAGCAAGTCTATTACAGAGATACAAATTATCAAGAGGAGTGTCTGTTTCTTTGACGCCCATGCTTCCATGTCCCAGCTTTAGATGTATTGTCTTAGGGTTGGCTTTTTAGTTAGACCACTGCTGGGGCTTTGAAATACACAATAGTGGGTGGACTTCCTTCTGAAAATATATGTGGCGGACTGATAGCGCTGGACGACCTTCAGGCTTTGAAGTGGGACACCAAGGCGGGCTGCCCGACCCTATTAGTCAGGCAGAAGTGAACTGTGTAGTTCAACTGACCATCCGTGGAATTCCCCCCCCCCCCCATTCATCCACCTGGCATCATTTCTCTGCATCACTCAACCAGACTTTCTCTCTCCTCCTATCACCTTTCCCAGTAATCCCGCTTTCTGGCTCAAGATCTGCCTTGGCACACACTCTGGTTTCCCTCTATACCCTCTACATCTCTGCACCATCATCCTCTATCTCCATCACTATCTTAAAGTACTTATGAAGTCTACACTAGGCTTTGTGCCTTATGCTGCTGCAGCCGCAGGAATGATTTCTTTTACCTGACTCAGTATTATTTCATGGTATACTGTTCTAATGCACTGCTGGACCAACAAGATCCAATTCTGCTGCTGCAAGCAATCTTTTTCACATAATGATGAAATACTAAATGTAAAGATTATATTGTATGCACAGACATTTCTTTGTGTCTTACACTCTTCCTGTGTTATTAGTGAGAGCTCCTGTCAATCTTCTACAGTGTGTGTACATGTACTTATGTCACTTTGTTAGCTTTCAGTATCCCGTGCCACAAACACCACAGATTTTGTACATTTTGCTGCACTAAGCAAATAACGCAATTCTGATTTTGATATGTTGTCATAGGGCTATGAGGACTGGCTACGGCACAAGGCTGACAATGAGGTGAATAAATACCCAGTGACAGTGCTAGAGGACGGCCGCAGGATACGGAAGGAGAGTGAGAAGATCAAGGTACCTTTCAGCAGCCACATCTTAGCTTAGATCCACTGGAATAAATATGTCCTTTGAGACATGGCTCGAAAGAAGCTGTTGGCAGCTGACATGACTGAGTTTGGAATATATGCACAGGGGAGAACATGCTCTGTCTACTGAACTGATTAGATGTTCCAACATGGTTGTGATGGTAATTAATGTATCCAGGGTGTTGTGTTCAGGTCATGTCTTCAATGCATTCCTATCAGTTTGCTGAAGGTAACAGTATTTTCAAAGATTTATGACTGTTCAAAAGGTTGAACATGCATTTCAATATTTACTGTGAGCCAAATGACTCCTGGTTGTGTAGTGCTGCTGACACCACTGAGAATGAACATCCAGCTGTCAAAACCAAAACAATCTTGCTTTGTATAAAACTGTGGACAGCTGCTCTCAGCACAGGAGCGCACACAAGTTAGCTGTAAGCTACCTCCTAGTGCTAAAGGAACTAGAGCGCAAGTAAACATTTAACAAGCTGAAGAGAGCCAGACTCTTTGTCATTAGTTGGCAGACCAAACCATAGCTGAAAGATGAGTGAATATTGACCAGTTGTCAGACAGAGGATTCTGCAGGGATGCTCATATGACTCTGTTAATCCAATATTTGTTTTCAAACACATTAGCCACAACAACTTGATAAAAAATTGGTAGTGATGTGCTAATAAGAAGAGGTAGGAAGAAGCAAACAATGAAAAGTATTTACAAGTGGCATTGTTTCTTTGATCAGGTTGGGGATGTTGTGGAGGTGGAGGAAGATG
This sequence comes from Seriola aureovittata, assembly GCF_021018895.1. NCBI lineage: Eukaryota > Metazoa > Chordata > Actinopteri > Carangiformes > Carangidae > Seriola > Seriola aureovittata. The sequence continues at coordinate 11,978,891 of NC_079371.1, read as the reverse complement.
AGACCTTTCCCTGTGATTTGATTCTGCTGCAGTCTAGCCGAGATGACGGCACATGTTTCGTTACCACAGCAAGTCTTGATGGAGAGTCCAACCATAAAGTAAGATGGGCTGCTCTGCCGTCCACCCTTTTCTTTCATAACAGAATGGTTAGGTTGTAATATTTGAAAGTATTTTCATCAAAGTTTTGGCTTGGAAGAATAATTTTGGAACTTGTTTCAATTGAGTTAAATTAATTATAATTAATGTTTTTATAAATATGATGACTATTAGAATATTAGAAGGGAAGTGGTTATAGCGGTGCATTCATTTTAGTTTTTGCAACAGTTATTGCATAATTAATAGGAATAGGAATTATAGGAGGGACCACAATTGAAACAAGCCTTCGGGCTTTATTGTGTTTTGATCCTCTGTGATTAATGTATGTAATGACTGCAGTGCAGCATTATATATATTCTTTAGTTATTGAATAAATTTAATCAATCACATTAAAACTATATGTAAACTACCGGTCAAAAGTTTTAAAACACCCCCTTTTTTCCAGTTCGTATTGGCATTTGAGTTGTTCAGGTTCAATGAATAACCTTAAATGGTATAAAATGGTAAGTGGTAAACAGCCCAGGGTGAAAAAGTTTAGAAATTGTTTAACTTTTTTTCCTGCAGTACAGAAGTAAACTGTGTTACTACACCCTCTGATGCATTATTCGGATAATACTGTACTACAGGAAGTAGTGCTGTATACTGCTATCAGAATGGTGAGAAAAGGACAAGTAACAAAGAGAGACTTTTTGGTGAGGGGTTCATCATGCGGCAAGATAATGACCCAAAACATCAGAAGAAAAGAACGGTGAACGGCTTCACATGATGGGAGACCCACACAGCCTCCAGGCTTAAGCCTCATGGAGCTGGTTTAGGAAGAACTGGATAGCAGGTGAAAGCAAAGCAAACTAAGCGCAACACATGTGTGGGAACTTCTGCAACAGTGCTGGAATGAACCTTCTGAACAATATTTCCATATTTCCAGGATTTCCATTATAGAAAGAACATCATGAGTGTGTTTGGCTGCTCAAAGTCAAAAATTTAGGAATGAAGATTCATGCTTCCCCCCCCCCCCCAAGTAACAACCGGAAAAATCGAGTTGTTCTAAAGCCTGTGACTGGTAGTGTATGTCACAGTTCTTTTCAAAGATAGTGAAGTTGTATTTATCAGCCTTGCTTTGAAAAACGTTTCTCTCTTCTATTTCCTGAGAAAAATGTGTTGGTGCCTTTTTGATGCTTAGGTGTGAGTCACAGTATCTGGGAATTGTTTTGTAATGTCTATGTGTGACAGGTAGGGGAAAGCTAAAATGATCACTTGAACTATGTTGGTTCACACTCACAGCTCACACTCTCTCCCCCTTGCTCAGACACACTACACCGTGCCAGATGCAGAGAGGGATCTGGAATCTCTCAACGCCACCATCGAGTGTGAACAGCCACAGCCTGACCTTTACAAGTACGCACTCATCATGTGGCCCCAGCAGATTTACACTACAAGAATGCAATGCCTGTGGTTTGTTGAGAAATGGATTAACTTAATGCTATTTGAAAGCCTTCTACATGACTTTTAACCTGTACATTTTCGGCAAACAACTGTGTAATTTGGTTGGTTTCATATTAGGAATGGTTGAACAACTCAGTCAACTCAGTTCAACAGACAGCCTTTGGCTCCCCCTTGGGGCAAGGAGTTATAGAATATTGTCATTTAGGCAGACATCAGGATGGTGTTTGAGACGTACCAAGTACGCCATAGCGCCAAATGCTTACTATTCAGACTCAATAAAACTGACATCGTGCTGCGGGCTAACCACCAGTAATTAGCTGGCTCCCAAAACTCTGCACCTAATTTTAGGTCAGTGAGTGCTTGCAGTCTTGTGAAGTAAATTAACTCATGGATTTTGACACCTCAAGTTTAAATTCACAGTAGTTTTAACAGATTGAATAATATGCAAAACAAATACATGTACTTTTTACAAATTACAATTTCTGAATGTGTATATAATTTTGTTCCAGGTTTGTTGGCCGTATGCACATCTACACAAATAATCAGGAGCTGGCAGTGAGGTGAGAGCACTCACAACCATTTCAGGCCACTTAAAGTGAGAGCAAAATCAAAACACAGTTGCTTAAGCACTCATTTGTTTCCCTTTGCATCACCAACAAATCATTATTCCATTGATCCATCATTGCAGACAAGCATTAAAATTAAAACAGGCTGGCATGGCCTCAGCCTCTGCTTCCAAAGCACTCCCACAGGCATTTATCATTGACTGCTTTGTAATGACCACAGAAACAAATGCCAGTGTCCTTCTCAAGAACACTGGGACTGGTGTAAGCCCAGACTGCAGTCATACAGTGTATTGTCACTGCGTATTTTAAAGTGGATGCCGGCTTGCCTGCCAGGTTTCCATTTAGAGAATAGGAGAGTGTGTGAACTGCACAGCTCCTGTATGACTAAACTGATGGATGTTCTGATGTAATTGTGCAGGTCTTTGGGCCCAGAAAACCTACTGCTGAAAGGCGCCACTTTAAAGAACACTCAGAAAATCTGTGGTGAGTAAAATTGATTCATTGACTTTTGACTTTATTACAATAGTTTATATTTGTGAAGCTGGCTCAGTAGCTAAAAACTAATCCCTCTTCTTTTTCTTCTCTCTTTCTCAAGGTGTTGCAGTTTACACTGGCATGGAGACAAAGATGGCTCTCAACTATCAGGGCAAATCTCAGAAACGCTCTGCTGTGGAGAAGTAAGTTTAGAGGAATAGGTGTAAACAAGTTTTGAATATTTGACATACCGTTGGTATTAATTTGATTTCTCATATTTTCAGGTCTATCAATGCCTTCCTCCTTGTTTACCTTTGCATATTGGTGAGCAAGGCCCTAGTGTGCACTACACTTAAGTACGTGTGGCAGAGCAAGCCCGGACAGGATGAGCCTTGGTACAATGAGAAAACCCAGAGAGAGAAGGAGACCAATCTGGTGAGCACATATTTTTGGTAACCTGCCCGTCCTTGTTGTCAAAACAGTCAACTGTGAGTTAAGTGTCTGAAAGGCACTGAAGCAGCCCAAACCAATTGCCAGTATAGAATACACAGTCAAAAAATATTTCTTATTTTAATCCTCTTATTCTTATTTTTTTGTAGCACCATATATCTTCTACTGAGATGTTAGCAACTGGGAGTGAAATAAGTGGAGTGATACTGTACATGTCTAGGGCTTCACAGGGATTACCCCTGCTGTGAGAAGAATAGCTAATTGGTCCTGGTAGCATTGCATCAGTATATTATTGTGTGTATAATATGGTAAATACTTGCCCTCTGATGGCTTGTAGTTGTAACTTCTGAGGGCACGGCTCCATCCATTGTATTAAAGCACTTTACAAGCCCTAGCCTCTTTAGATCAACACTAGTAAAACTCTTCTGAACATAATGGCCACTGCAGGCCCACATTGTGACATGGTCCATTTCACTGGCTGCCCTTGCCCTCAATGAACTGTGAACACGGTGATGCAACACTGCCATAGCTTCATGTTTTATATTTGTTTTTTGGATAATCTAGGATTACTGATTCCCAGCTGAGGCACTTAGTGTATGTTATGCACAAGGGGTGCAATTTAGATAAAGGTCCACTCTGGCAGCAAATCTTTCCCGCTTGCATTAGCTTAAATTGTTGTGAAGTGAAGCAGTATCTGATGTTATTGTGCAACATTGTGATTGACTAGATAACACATTATGTATACTGTACTTATTTAAATGTTAGTTATGAGTATGAAACAGATTACTGAGCAATGAATCAAGGTGCTCAAATCGCTTTTCTTTTTAGATGGATGCTTAATCCTCAAAGGCGTAACACAGATTATGACATTTACATTTAAATATGTACCTGTGTTCTCCTTGTTCCAACAGTACCTAAAGATGTTCACTGACTTCCTGTCCTTCATGGTGCTCTTCAATTTCATCATTCCGGTGTCCATGTACGTGACAGTGGAGATGCAAAAGTTTTTGGGATCCTTTTTCATCACATGGGACAAGGACTTCTTTGACCCTGAAATCCAAGAGGGGGCACTGGTCAACACTTCCGACCTCAATGAGGAGCTGGGGCAGGTAAGGCAGATGGACATGGTTAAATGATGCAAGATTTAAGTTGCACAATTGTGTGTCATTAGAGAATTACTATCTACAAACTCAGCATTCCCATGAGTTATTAAAACCTGTTAAACCTGTTAAACTCTAAAATAATCTTTCCAGGCAATGAAAAAAATCCTGAATAATGAAAAAATAGAACAAAATGTCTTGGAACAGGAAAGTTATTACAGTGGGACTTCAATGATTTCAGTCTGTATAATATCTGATGTGGTTTTAGAAAGCTGAGAAAATTGAGAAAAATTTGTTAAGATGTACTTTTTCTGGACTGTGTTCTTAAATATTATGCATGTGTAATTTATAGAACAACAACTAGCACTGTATCAAACCCAGTTTTAATCTTTTCCAAACACTTACTGTGTAGAGAACAGCTGTATGTCACTTCAGCTTAAAAGCCATTTAAGGTGTGAAGAAAAACATTTTTGCACTCAGATCACTCAAGTCTAATGCATTTGGAGGCATTTAATGCACTTTCCTTAATTAATTTTAATACTTTAATACTTAATTTGTTTAAAATGAAAAGTAGAATTACAGGAAAAACCAAGGTAAGATTGAGTCATACAAAAACAGTTGGTCTCCACACTGATCTTAACAGTACTACTGTAAAATATGAGCTGCTTATAATAACACCAGATTTCCTGTGCTGTTCTGACTTCTATTTTTTTTTATCGCACTTCTAACTCAGACACTGCTGCCATAAATCAGTCACACTTGGTTTGCAAGATGATTATTTCAATTAAAGTTGATGCTTCGTTAAACTGATTAATGCACTGTAATTCTCTCTGGGAGTAATTGCCTATTCTTATTGTTGGAACCTGTTAAATGGGCAACTAAAGTTTTATGGGTTTGGAAGAGTCTGTCATGTGTTTTTATCACATTGCCTGCAGGTGGAGTATGTCTTCACAGACAAGACGGGTACCCTCACTCAGAATAACATGGAGTTCATCGAGTGCTGCATCGACGGCTTCCAGTACAAGTACCGGGACGCAAGCTCAGAGTTGGACGGATTCTGCGTCACAGATGGACCTGTGAGCAAACTACAGGAGAAAGCTGGCAGGGTGGGTGTTGTGGTGTCCCTCCATCTGTTGTAAAAAGTCACACAAGCGGCAACATATGGTCATTACATAGCTTGCTGCTCAGAAAGACCCTTCATAGGTCACACACATACTGGCTTCATGACATGCAAACATATGCACTGAACATGGAGGGGGAGCAAAGTGGCTGTGTGTTCTTGACATGAATACCTGATAACACTTTACAGTGGCATGTGTATTGATAAGAAATCATTCTAATCATATGGTTGTAAATACAGGCATTTATCTAAGCTACTGTATATGGCTTCATATATGGCTGTAAAGTAGTTATTAAAGGTATGATATGTAATTTTTCCATATTAAAATGTCTAAATTGGATTTAATTGGATGTCTGGATCTTAAGTTATTCGAGAAACAAGCTAAGCATACGTTAGCAGCAGTCCCATGTACACCAAACAGCCTAGGAGAAACAATGATTTTTAAAGTAGAATTGCTTTATTCAGTATTTTTTACAGGATTTAATCACCTGGCCTGTTTGTTTTGGAGAGCGGGGGACTGCAGCGAATAATTCAGCTCCTAGTAAAAACCTCATGAATGATTAACACTGAAGTAGTCCTAACTGGGAGAAGCTGACTGTAATGACAGCAATCACGGTGAAGACAACAACTCCCATGACCTCACGCTGCTTCACATCATCACCAAACTGTTTTGTAAATTTTTGATTGAGAGACCCCGTGTGGCAGAACATAACATATTGTGTGTTTAATTAGAAATTATTTATAAAGTCATTTAAACAGCAGGTACTGGATCTTACTTTACTGTATTACATTGTGTTCATTTTGTGTTATTAGGAGAAAGAAGAGCTGTTTCTGCGTGCCCTGTGTCTATGCCACACGGTCCAGGTGAAGGAGTCTACAGAGCAGGGTCAAGGCCAAGCGGACGGACTGACAGACCAGGTGGATGGCTTAGGGGTGGATGGAGAGGTGGTCCATCCACTGCAGGAGCAGCGAGGCTTTATAGCTTCCTCACCCGATGAGGTTGCTCTGGTCAAGGGTGCCATGAGGTAAGAGATGGGCTTTGATAACTAAGTGAGTTGAAATGACATAACAGTTGGTCAGAGAACAAGCAAGTCGTTTGAATATGAATATCACACAATGTATTTTGAAAATCCTTGGTAGGTATACATTTCACTTGTACATTCATTCATTCAGCACATGAATGGCTCATTTATGATGATTTGTCTCCATCTGCAGGTATGGCTTCACATTTCTGGGTCTGGAAAGTAAAACCATGAAAATTCTCAACAGGAACAATGATGTTGAAATGTAAGTCAGAAGTTACATAGACAATGTTTTTTTGTTTTTAGTGACATTTTTTCCATTTCCATTTGCACTACAGCTTTAATTGTATTTCCATTTTGTACTTCCCAAAGGTATGAACTCCTTCACGTATTGAACTTTGACCCAGTGAGAAGGCGAATGAGTGTAATAGTCAGGTCAAGATCAGGTGAGCTTGAGTTTACTGTTATTGCATGGATCGTGATTTAGTGCCTGCCTTGAGCCCTCACCATGCTGCGTGTTTGTGTGTTTTTTGTCTCCAGGTGAAACACTGCTCTTCTGCAAGGGAGCTGACTCTTCTATCTTTCCCCGTGTCAGGCAGGAAGAGGTTGAAAGGATACGCATGCATGTGGAGCGCAATGCAACCGTGGGTGACATAAGCATAAATTGAAGTATATACTGAACGGTCCTAGGATTAGATGGATTTTAGTTTAAGATGAAAATGATTTCAAGACACATTATGTTGTGGTTTTTCTTTTTTTTTTCTTTCTTTCTAACGTGTGTTTCACTGTTTAGGAGGGCTACCGGACACTGTGTGTGGCCTACAAATGTCTCAGTCCAGAGGAGTACGCCCAGGCAGATGAAGGACTGAAGGAAGCTAGACTGGCTCTGCAGGACAGAGAAGAGAAGCTCATGGCTGTTTACAACCAAGTGGAGACTGGGATGAGTCTGATAGGAGCTACTGCTGTAGAAGATCGGTGGGTGTTCACACAACGTACAGTACTCACAGATGAATCTGCTGATGTTTTAAGTGTTTGAATGTCCTGTGTTTTTTTTAACTTGGTTGCTATTGTTGTCCCTCCTCACACCTCCATTAAAGATCCATGAAACCATCTTACATAAAGAAATCTCAGTATATGCCTAAAATTAATAAGAGAGACCACATGTTTGCAGAAGCCAGCAGTCACCACCATGTTATAAGCTTCCTGTTCTGACTTATTATTATTATTATTACGATAGATACATGCGTCACTGATTTTTTTTTTTGGTCGCCTCTCTGTGGTCGCTGTAATGCATTTATTCTGCCATTGTAATATTTATCTTCTATTTTTTTTTTTTTTTTATAAGTATTGTTGAATTTAGAAGGCTACAAATGTGATGGAACAATTTATTGCATCAGGATGCATCAATGCACTTCATCTGACATACTTTTACAATTAATTAATTTATATCAAAGTGTAATGTATGTATTATCAATTTATTTGATTAAAAGGATATGTATATCCCCTTTAATATACTAGTGCTCTTTTTGTGCTACCACACGCAAAACATTTTTAATTATAATGTGAATATGGAACATTTAGTATCGACAGATGAAACTGTGGTGAAGAGAACCTGTGTGACCATATTTCCCACAGCCCCCTGTGACACCCTCTGTCTGAGGGAAGACACTCTCATCCTCATTTGATATTTGCTTGAGAAAAACAACAGCCTTGTTCGGATTTCAGTATCAGTGTAATAATCTTTCGTGTGTCTCTTTCCTTTGTATTGTTCTTATCCCCCAGGCTTCAAGAGGAGGCAGCAGAGACCATGGAGGCTCTGCAGGGGGCAGGCATGAAGGTTTGGGTCCTGACAGGGGACAAGATGGAGACGGCAAAGTCTACCTGCTATGCTTGTAGGTTGTTCCAGAGAAATACAGAGCTGTTGGAGCTGACAGTGCGCACTCTGGAGGATGGAGGGAGGAGGCGTGAGGAACGGCTGCATGACCTCTTGATTGAATATCATAAGAAAGCTGTGCAGGATGCACCACCAGTTAAGGCAGGCGTCACCAGGTTAGTACCCAGATGTCATGACTTGCTCTTACTTAACCAAACTAAATCTTATTGATGATGAAACTTGATCCCATTCTTCTTCCCTGTGTTGTAGGACCTGGTCTTCGGCAAACCAAGACTATGGTTTCATTATAGATGGAGCCACTCTGTCAATGGTGCTCAACTCCTCCTCCTCTGAATCCAACTCAAGTCGCTACAAGAACCTGTTCCTGCAGATTTGTCAAAACTGCACAACTGTGCTCTGCTGCCGCATGGCTCCTCTACAAAAGGCACAGGTCAGAACAACCAGTTAAAATGTGGAAAATATTAATTCATTAAAGAATTGATGATATTAAGAGTTTTATGTTGCCCCTCTTTCTTGCTCCATCTACAGATAGTTAAAATGGTGAAGAACTCTAAAGGCAGCCCAATCACTCTTTCCATTGGAGATGGTGCCAATGATGTCAGCATGATTTTGGAAGCTCATGTTGGAATTGGTAAGAAATCTCAGGCCACCAGATCTATAATTAATTCCAAATAGAGGGGCGGGTAACATTTTGGTAAAGGTTGTGTGTAATTATTTGTTATTGGTGTTTTCAGGTATTAAGGGTAAAGAGGGTCGGCAGGCAGTGAGGAACAGTGATTATGCCATCCCCAAACTGAAGCACCTCAAGAAACTTTTGTTGGCTCATGGGCATCTCTACTATGTTCGCATTGCACACTTGGTGCAGTATTTCTTTTACAAGGTAGGAGTTTCAGTCAAATTAACTTTTTATCAGTCTTCAGGCTAAGAAGTTGCTTTGGGTTTCAGCCAAGCTTGCATTTCCCAACCAAAGCCACATACTCACTTGATTTGAGGACAATGCGGCAAGGAAACACAAATTTGACAGAATCAATCTTCTTAACAAGATAGACAGATTTGTAGGTTCAACTCAGGTTAATGTTTTTTTTGTTTTTTTTGTACCTACATTATAAGCATGTGGGAACTTAGGTATGCATTTGATGTCCTTTGATGTTTTTATCCATTATTGTGAGAGCCTCTTCTCTTTCTCTTTTTTCTCTGCAGAACCTTTGCTTCATCTTACCTCAGTTTTTGTACCAGTTCTTCTGCGGCTATTCCCAGCAAGTGAGTACGTCCTGAGGCCCTTTGAGGTTCAAAGATGTTCTGAACATGAAAGGAGGCAGTGTCCCTTGAATCCACATGTCCTCGTCCTCCTGAATGCCAGACTCTTTCCCTCAGATTGCCCCTCCCTCACTGCCCCTGGGATGTTTGAGCTCTGATTGATATGTTTATACACTGACTGCATAGCACTGATAAAGTAATACAGATGTGTGTCATACTCTGCCACCATGGTACATCGTTTGAGGACGTGTCTATGCCTTTCGAATGTGAAGTCGCGCTGTTACAAACACAATAACTTAACAATACATTACAAGTATTTGGATTAGATGACCTGATTACAGTTTGGATCACATTGATGAATTCACTAGGTTATTAATGAGAAATCGGTTCATTTATTTATTTTTTTTATAAAACCTGTATAGATATATAGTGTTTTGTGCTACTATGTTCATTTAAAAAAAATGCTCCTGATGTGGAACATCCATTTATTAGAGCAGTAGTTAACATCTATTAATAGAGCAGTAGTTAACATCCATTTATTAGAGCAGTAGTTAACACAGTTATCATCCTTTTAAGATAATTGATAATCTTTTGGTATGTCTGTTTGGTGAGGGGAAATATGTCATTCACCCTCCCTCCTCCATCTTGGATCTTTCATAAGTACATGAAAGATGTATATAAGCTTGCCTATATGACATACTGTATGTGTAAGTATGATGGTGTGTATGAGTTTTGTCCTTTCCATAATATTAACCCCCGGTTGCCCCATCCATCCTCCTCCTCCTTACCAACCCCTCCCCCTTCACTCCCCCATCCTGCTCCCATACTCCCCAGCCCCTGTATGACGCGGCCTATCTGACGATGTACAACATCTGCTTCACCTCTATGCCCATCCTGGCTTATAGCCTCTTGGAGCAGCACATCTGCATTGAGGTTCTGCTGGACAATGCTACCCTCTACAGGTAAACCTGGGAAACTTCGCTTATCTGCAGTACACTTGTAGATGTGCTTGTTTTGTTACTTCCTTTAAGTAAAATTAAGAACTTCCTCTTTATGTTTCAGATCTTGGATTGATGTGAGCAATAATGACTTTATTAATTAATTGATTGAATGTCCAATCTTTATATTGGTCTTATAATTGAAAGAAATAATTAAAAGAATGGAAAACAGAAATGCACTTAAGTACTAGTAAAGAGATAAAATAATTATAGCAATAACCAGCAAGGTGTAGGCTGTATCTTCTTACATTTTAGCCACAGATTATTATTCACTGTACAAAATTTGAAATTTAGTGAACAAGTTACACAGTCCCTTTGCCAACGCCAAACTTAGGTTAGCCATTTCAGCTTCTTTAGCACATCGTAGAAATAGGTGGCCCTGCCCCACAGTAGCTAGTTGATTTCTATACTAACTGGGCATTTTCTTTTTTTTCCACCCTTATATTTTAAATTGTATTGATTTCACTTTTGACCAGATATAGGCCCTTGTATGCGGAAACCCATTGAAATAGACCACAGTCAATTTGCAAATCAACTTAATGTGACTTGTGTCGAGCATCTTAAGCCTTCATTATGAGATGAAACCTTTAAATTTCAAGCTATAGTTTTCAGTTTTTTTAATTGGTTTAGGTCGAGTTGTTCATATTCCTCAAATATTTAGCTTCCTGTTTCATAGTTGAGATTATTTGCAAAGATAGATACAGTGCTTTCAGAAAGTATTTGGACACATTCAGTTTTTTCACATTTTGTTATGTTGCATTATGCTAAAATAAAAAAAAATTCTCTCCTCGATCTACACTCAATAACCCATAATGACAAAGTGAAAATAGAATTTCTGAAATTTTTACAAATAAAGGAAATATCACATTTACAGAAGTATTCAAACCCTTTGCTATGACATCTGTGGTTATTCCAATTGATTGGACATGATTTGGAAAGGCACACACCTGTCTATTTAAGGTCTCTTAGCTGACAATGCAGATCAGAGCAAAAACCAACCATGAGGAGGAAGGAACTGCCTGCAGAGCAGTCTGTGTTGAGGCACAGATCTGAGGAAGGCTACAAAAAAAAAATTCTGCTGCATTGGAGTTTCCCAAGAGCACAGTGGCCTCGATAATTCTTAAATAGAATAAATTTGAAACAACCAGGAATCTTCCCACAGCTGGCTGCCTGGCCAACCTGAGCAATCGAAGGAGGACAGCCTTGGTAAGAGAGGGGACCGAGAACCTAATGATCACTTTGGCTGAGCTCCATAGAACCTGTGTGGAGATGGGAGAAACTTCCTGTTTTCACTTTGTCATTATGGGGTACTGAGTGTAGATTGATATTGAAAAAAAATGTTTGATTTTAGCATAAGGCTGCAACATAAGAAAATGTGAAAAACGGAAGGAGTCTGAACACTATCTGAATGCACTGTAAAACAATGAGTTTGTTCATCTTTCCCTTTAATGATTTTCTTCAGAGGGATTGCTAAGAATGCCATGTTACGGTGGGGACCATTCCTCTACTGGACATTACTGGGAGTCTTCCATGGCTTGCTCTTCTTCTTTGGTGTTCGGTATCTGTTTAGTAACCCAGCACTGCAGGACAACGGCCAGGTTTGTCCTCTGATTTAATTCACCTTCTAAATGGGTGTGCTATTAAATTAATGGATTAAGCATTGTCTCCTAAGTACATCAGCTCATTTGTCTTATTTAAATCCAGGTTTTTGGGAACTGGTCATATGGAACAATAGTCTTCACTGTCCTTGTCTTCACTGTCACATTAAAGGTAAATCACTCGTTTGTTGTTTATTTATCTCATCTCATGAAATGAAAATGCAAAATGTGTTGGATATTTGACATGCACATTCAGTGGCTTTTCTCTGCTGTTCTAGCTTGCTCTGGACACACGTCACTGGACGTGGATCAACCACTTTGTAATCTGGGGATCCCTGGCTTTCTACGTGTTTTTCAGCTTCTTCTGGGGAGGAATAATATGGTTAGAGAACAAGTCAGGATGAAATAACCTGTATAATCCTTGTTGTTGACCTGTTATTTTTCATTTCTATGCAACCACTGTCGCCCTTCCACCCAGTGAAAACCAGTGTTCTCTATCCTGCAGGCCTTTCCTGAGGCAGCAGCGTTTGTACTTTGTGTTTGCCAACATGCTGAGCTCGGTGTCAGCCTGGCTGGTCATCATCTTGCTCATCCTCGTCAGCCTACTGCCAGAGATCCTGCTTGTGGTGTTCCGCAAGCCCCGTGGCCCCCACGCTCGACAGGTAGAGCTAAGACAGGCACATGCACACTTGGCCAGGCATGCACATTTGCACACCACTTTCTCTCTTCCTCTCTCCTCCCCTCTCTCCCACTCTCTCTCTTTCCCTTCTGCCTTCCCTCTACCTTTCCATACATTTGTTGTGACAATTTAACCATTTGTTTTTTCAAGGGTTCAGTTCTCATTAATGGAGCCCATCCTTGATGTATTTCCAAATGAAGCGAAATACACGGGTGGGGTATAGGGTGGGTGTGCCTATGTATCCACGGAGCGATGCGTCACTGTACAGGACTGTTGGCCTCCACTCACACCTCTATCCCTATTGTAAAAGATAACCGAACTATTAACACAGGGACACAGGAACTTGCAATTTGTTTTCATTGCATCTTTAAGTTCAGGCTTTTAAAATCAACTCCCATTTCCTCCAGAAGTCAACTTTCCCAGGCATATTTTGTCATTACAATAGGCTCCCCATGATGCTAATGTGTTTTCCAAGCAGCTGGAAATGTTTGGTGCTATGCGGGTGCTGTTAGGTGCATTCCACACTTGTTTTTTAAAATAGTGTCTAGACTTGTTTTATTTGGAAAAAAACAATGTTTTGCACATGTTGAGGTGAGTCGTACCAAAGTGTTGTATAATCTATTCTTCTTAAAATGCATATGGTGTTTATCTGTCAGTTTGCAAAGTGGCAGAATTAATCAAAAATGTACAAAATCATTTTTTTTAATATCTTTGTTAGTGCGTATAAGTCTACAGATTTAAATGACAGTTTTTTTATTTTAGAACTTCCCCTTTAACCTATTATTTACTCATTTCCAACTTTATTTTCCTAACTACTCTTGCTTTAGCACAAGCACTTTAACACTTTCCACTTACTCTCTCACCCTATTATTTCTTCTCTCCTCCTCTCTGGACCTGCCTCCCTAAAGATGAAACATCGCCTTCCTTCCTCGGGGACATCTACTATCTTCATGTTGTCGCAGACCGCTAGCACTCACAGCTTCTCGTGGAGTGACTGAGGTCTCTTTTTCTTTCTGTCAGTTCTTATACTTAAGACTCTTCCTGCAGAGTTTCTGTGTCTGCCAGTCTTGCTTGTTTCCTACCTTTTGTGTCCTTCCTCTCCCACTGTTACTCATTCCTTACCCTCTAAAGTAACTCGGGCTGGTGTTCTGCAACTTCTTACAGTCCCCACTCGGTCGGATGGATTAGGTCAGATACTTCAGATTAGAGATTATTACCTCACGAATGGCATCCTTGGAGGGCCCCATCTTTAAACCTTGACTACAGTGCTTTTCTTTAGAGATTTGTTTTTTAAATTGGGAGGAATGTTGGTCAAATGGGGTGGTGTGTGCCCAACTCTGCCAGCAGTGTGGAGTAGGACCAAGTGTCCATGCTTAAAACGTGTAGCCAGTCTTCCATCCTTGTATGTCCAGTTGTCGCAGTCAGTGTCTCCTCCCAGCTGCCTGTGCTGCTGCAATGCCTGCTGCCTCCGCATGTCCAGTCAGGTGAATGCAGCACGTCAAAACACCCAAACTTACCTGCATGAGGCTCAAGTCAACAACCTCATCCTGGATCCTCACCACAATCCCTGCGGGTCACTGCATTTTGTCTGTGCGTGCGTGTGTGTGCGCGTGCGTGTTACATTGTCCATTCTTTTTAAGAAATCTGAAAGGATAGTGGCCCTGTATTAATCTGGACAAATTGGTATGGAGTCAAGGCGTCTGAAAATTATTATTGCAAGGAAAAGGTATCTAAAAAGGCATCCAAACTGAATTTCATTATCCACCTGTCCAGTTTTGAAGGCTTTGTGTCTGTATATGTTTGTTCCCTGTGTATGTCTGTGTGCAAGAGAGAGCACAAGGGGAGAGAGAGAGACAAAAGTGTGTGTGTTTCTGTCAGCGTAGTGATGTCATTGGTGTCTCTTGCCTCACCCTTCTAGAAGAAGCTGGTTCAGTCGAGCGTGGGGAGCCTCCAGTCTCCCCGGTCTTCAGCCAGACCCCTGCTCATGAGAACCTTTTCAGATGAGTCCAATACTGTCTTTTAAGCAGGTACCAGCCCACCTTCAGGCCATATAAGCCAATCAAAGACTTGTTCCCCCCACCAACCTGTCCAGCAGTCCTGGTCCCTAACTCTGAGTTTTAACAAGAGAATCAAAGGCATAATGGCATACGGATCACATCCAGCAAGGCACAATGTGTTGTTGTGTGTTGTGTAAGCTGCTATTGGCTGGCTGAAGAGATGCACTTCCATGTCAGACTAAAATTTTGTGTCAACATTTTTAGTTAAAATGGTAAAATGGTGCATTTCGTCAATGTGAATGCATCTCCAGGGCTAATGTTGCAATTTTAACCATTTTTAAAAACACGTGCTCCTTTCAGCCTCCCTTTGAAGTCCCAGCTTATTTACCCCCTGCATGTGCTTTTAAAAACCCAATTTTTGAATGTATTTGATTTCAGTCCATTTCATTTCTTATTTTGGACTGAGAATGTCTGTCTGTGTGTTCCTGTATGGTGTTGTTCTCAGTTTGCTTGGGTTTTCTCACCTGGTGGTGTGAAACAGCAGAGCTGATCTGTGATTTTAACTTCCCAGTCTGGTATTTATGTACTGTTTGTAACGTGATGGTTTCTTGATGATCGTTTCGTCATGTGTGCACATCCAAACCTGTGTTGGTGGTTGTCATCTGCTTACTTTCTTGGCAAATAATGTATGCATTTGTAAGTGCTGAGCTTAGCTCAATGCCTGATGTGATGCTGCCTTAACCTCAGTCCAAATGCAGCTGCATTACCTACAGGGGGTAGACAACAAATTAAATGGAAACACCAATACAAAATATTTGAAAATTGCAGCAGTTAAATATAGGAAAAAGTGTTCAATATTTAATAAATGTAATGTAATACATAATCTGAATAAATACAGACAAAATGTGAAATCTATATCCTGAAAATTACAAAATAGTCCAATAAATTCAGCTCGTTTTTTATCCTAGCAACTTTTGTAACAAAACTTTTTTTTTTTTTTTTCCCACAATGCCATTTTCCCCATTGATTGTTTTATTTCATAATGCCACTTTTCATCACCAGATCTCTGAAAGAGCAAACAACCAATCACAAAACTGGCTCTGCCCTGTTTGACCTTGTGATGAAAAGTGGTATTATGAAATAGAACGGATGGAAATAAAATAATTTTATTATGAAATTATTACATTTTTTTGGTTTATTACGTATTTTGTCTGTATTTATTCGTAGGATTGCTTATATCTTATTGCATTATTATTATTAGATACTTTTGGTCTCCATGGGTAATAATAATAAAGGCCAGACTCCGGCTTTTGATATTATGTCAAATGTCTTAAGGGGTTTTACATTTTTTGTCCAGCCTCTGTAGGTCTGAATGTCATTCAAATTTGTCTTCCCATCACCGTTGACCAGGGGCACCGATCTCTGTCGCTTAATCACAGCACTAAGCTTTTTGCAGCAGCGTTCATGGTTTAATCTGAATTTCTATTCTCCCTGTAGCTGTCAGAGGACGGCCTCCTACAAACATCCAGGTAAACCACAAAGAGACAAACCTAGCCTTGTGTTTAATGTCCCTGCTGAGCTTCAATAGAAATGAAATGAAATCGGGAGTGCTTCCATGACTAATTTCTGCTTGTCTTTGGTGGCGGGAAAAATATAATTTTAGTGATGTATGGTGTTTATGTGCAATCACCAGTTCTTTGATGGTTATGGGTGATTTCAAGATGTCATCTTCCTCTTGTTGGCACAAGCTCGTACTGAAAACATTTAAGTAAAGTCTACCTGCTTTTCGCTTTTCCAGATCGCAGCTGTCACACCACTGTCCTACAAGCACCTGAAGGAGCGTGAGTAAAAGGCATCAAGGACTCACAACAATGGTGGCATCAGCCACATTCAGGATCCCGTGCTAGTTGGGTCAGAGCTGATCTGAGAAGAAGAGGAGGAAAAAATGAGAAGAAAAAGAGAGATGTTCTGACTGGGGGGAGGGGATGAAAAGGGATTTAGCAGTCTTTTGACTTGTGTCTTACTGCTCTGTCCGTCCTCTGCCCAATCCCAGCAGCTCCTAACCCCCAACGCATGCCTGCAGAGCAGTGCCCTGCATTATTTTTTAAAATATCTACTCAGATGACAGGCATGAGTTTTCTTTCTTTTACTTCTTCTTTTTTTTTTTTTTTCTTTTTCTTTTTTTTTTTTTAAATACTAGCTTACAAATGAATGCATACACGGCTGCCTTGTCAGTAGCTCTATCCAACTGCTGTGTTTTAACAAGCAGTTGTAATATCCACTCCAAGAATGGTTCACCTGCATGAAAGAAGGCTCAAAAGAACGCTTTACTCCACTGATGTTCAGTCACTGTATTCTGCAAAGTTTTTATTAAGACATGATGATCCCATTCTCGGCAGTTACATAGGTTATTCTACTTTACAATTTTAGAGTTAGTACGCTTTTCAACATTGTTCTTTAAATGATTATCATATTTTCTTTTCAGAAAATACACCCACCCACATGTCCAAATAGTTCAAAATAAAAAGTTACTGAATGTGATTTCAGTCCAGCTCAGAGCTACAAACCAACTGTTAGAACAGTTTTCTGGTTTATAGATTATTATATGATTATTTGTTTCCAATGGTGAATCTACAGTCTCTATTGAATACTAAGGTATAAACAGAGGTAATGGAGACCATATTACCACTCAATCCAAAAAGTGTGCGTGTGTGGATGCAAGATTGAGAGATAGATTAGAGATGTTAAGCATATTCTGGTAATGAAACATTGCTTAGAGAATGACCTAAATCTTTCAACCTCAGAGATAATTTAAGAGAGTCCAATTAAGATGAGAAGATTAATATATGTATCGTACTGTATATAGCTTAGAGATGTATGACAGCACCTGCTCAAAGCCAAAAAGATGAACATAATGCTATCGGAGTCTGTCCACACGAATGTGACCTGAAAGTGACATGTCGGTGTGTGTCTATCCGTGTGTTATGTAAGTAAGTGCAACTGTACTGGATGAGAAAAGCCAGAAATGCCTGTGTGTAATGGAAACCAGGATTACTTGAACCTTGTTGATGTAGTTCAGTTAGACATTTCCTGCACTATTAAGGAAGGTTTATTCATTGCATAGCTGGTCACTAAGGCACATGAATATATGCCTGAGCATACGCACGCACATATCTGATAGGTGAGAACATTAAACACACAAATAACCACACATGTTATACACATAAATGCACACATGCACTAAAGCCTAAATGAGGTATTTATGTTCATTATCCTAGTTTGTGTAATTTGTCTCAGTCAGGCTGAAGTTGGAGTGTAAAGAGATCCTCCAAACTCCAGACCTGCAGAGTCAACCTAGTCCATGCTACTGTGAGGCTCCATGTTCTTTCTTCTGTTTCAGGTCCAATCTGCTGACTCTCAGGATGAGAGTTGACTGTTTGGCCTTTTCTTCCTTCATTTAACTTGTTGTGTGTAGTGCTTCATACATTCCATTTAAACATGCCATGATATCAAACACTTTAAGATACTGTTTTGGATTTTTTTTTTTTTTTCCCTACACAAATATGTATCGTCTATTTGGCATATTTATTGTTAAGTGAAATTTTACTCACAAATGTTATATTTTTATTGCATAAATATTTTTTATTGTGGAGAGTGATCAGCTTTGTGCCAGTTGAGTTTAGCCTGTGTTACTCCAGCCCTGATGTGAGCCCTTGCCAATTCCATTTGATAATCTTTGTCATATACACAAAGACAGGCAGCCCCCCCAAACACACTCCCAACATCCCAAAGTCAACCTCTGAACCGATGCCACTCCTTTTGCAGGTGATCTAACTCTTGATTTAAACTAGTGATTACCTGTCACTGATCGTTTATGTTTTGTGTTACAGCCAACTGTTACAGAATCTGTTAGTATGGTGATTTTAAAGTTCACAACTTCACTGATCTCTGCTCGAAAAATAACCCCACTACAATAGTTTTTGGTACTGGTCTTGTATTTCACACCACTGATTGTAGCCTGACATATGTGATACAGCTCATCTGCAGAATGGCGCAGGCAGTCATAACACCAAGTGGAGATTTAAATCAAGTTAATGTTGCTTTGTTCTTAACAAATGAAAAAAATTTACACACCTTTCAGCGACATTTTCTACTAAGACAGTCTGTTTTTCTGATGTTAGGCTTGCGGAGGAGGCTGTTCTTTACTCTGTGATATGTCACCTCCAGACTGCACTGTGCCGGATATACTGGATGTAAGAGGACTCACTTGAGAGGGGCTGCCTGCTTTGTCAAATGAAAAACCTTTAAGTGACATCAGAGATGCTATTTTCTTCGAATCTAATGTTTTGCCTGTCTAATGAAAAGTATAAAAGAATGGATTGTATTTTTAATGCAACCTTTTTCCAGCCACTTTTTGTAAGAAAATCAAAAATGTCCAAAAAAAAGCACGAGAGGCTCTGTGGTCGTGGACGCTGTCCCTGTCTGTGAGGGGTGGAGGTGGACACCTTCAGGCACCTCAGCAGCCCTGCCTCATACAGCAGGGACACCTTGCCACCTCCAGCCCTTTGGGTCTCCAGTCTCAACACTCCAAACCTCCAAGCTGAATGTACCTCTTTGAAACTAGTATATTCAAAACCTGAAGATTTTCTGTAATAAAGCAGAATGTTTTGAAGATACACTAATGTCTTATAGTGCTTTGTTACTCTAACAGTTGTGTCAGCAGCCTCTGATGTAAAGATGTGTGTTTGTGTGGGCGGCTGGGAGTGTGTGTGTGTGTTTGTGTGCATTTGACCACACTAAGCAGATGCTGTGCTTTAATGAGATGGCTGAGAGGCTAAGCTGGATCAGCTGAGTGGCTGCGTATCAGGACGGAGTACTGCTGCTCGCCTACTGCTCCATGTGTGGCCTCACATCAAGAAGGCATTGAGGCAAGAAGCACATTATCATATACAGAGGTCATTGAATGTGCTAGGAAAACATGAGACACATTATAGAGGAGGTTTACATTCATGTGTATGTGATATTTCTAAAGTCTAGTCTACTGTTAAAGAGTGCTGATCCATTAGAGCGTAGAGTAGTTGTGGGTTGAGCAGTGGGGAGTTGAGAAAGGCTCTGTCTATCAGTATGTACACAATGACACCCTTTCATATTTGTTCTTCTGTCTGAATGTGATTGTTGTGTATTAAAGGCTGTGCTTCACATGGGCCAAACTTGTTGGCAGAGGGTGGGGTTGATTTTCATTTTCTTTTTACAAGAGATCTATTCTCCACTATGTGTGTGTCTATTTTAGAGTAAAGCTGGAGAGAGTGGGGTCATGAACATGGCAGCCAGACAACCCAACAATCCAGCAGACTGTAGTACAGTCAGCGTTATACTGATGGAATAGAAAACAGCAAAAGGGAGCATGAAGTAGTCTGAAGTGAGAGGAAAAGTTGGGAGGGAGTTGGCAGTGTGTCAGGAGTCGACTAGAGCCCTGCTCAGTGCAGAGCTGACGCACTGAAACTCAGAGAGACAGAGAGGGGAGGGGCAAGAGAGAGACGGGCAGCAGTGGCCAGATGGAGCCCTGTTTGTTTTGGAGTAGCTGACTGCTGCTGCTGCTGCTGCTGCTGATAGCAGGACAGTCTATTAACACTGGTGTGTATGAGGGGAAAAGCACATCACACCCTGTCTGTGCAACAACAGGACAACAAACCATTGTTTTCTGCTTATGTGGACAGGTCTTCTGTTGTAGCTGTGCTGCTCACTGTGGAGGCTCTCTATGCAGCTCAAGGTCACGAGGATCCAGCAGCAGCCTCAGGGAGCTGTCCCATCTGGATCTTGGGACCCGCAGAGGCAGGTGGACGTAACTTTCCCTATCGTAGCTCCCAGACTATATGCAGACACTATGGAAGGCTATAGGACTCTGAAGAGGATGTGAGGCCTGGACTACTGTCAGTACCTCCCACGACAGCGTCAGTTCTCCGAGCCTGATCCTGTGCCGGAGTCCAGGGGAATGGGCCCAGCCTCACTGCAGGAGGAGAGAGAGCTGGAGAAAGAGTCCAAGGAGGAGATGGAGAGCTACCGCTGCCTTCTGCAGGCTGGCTCCCAGCTTGAGAGCACTCTGCAGCGTGAGTACACACCATGCTGACAGTGCTCATTTAACTTCTGGTGGCCACTCTCAGGCTTTTGCATAAACTATTTTCCATTACTACATTTTACATTGCTCCTCTCAGCACAGCGCAGCAATGAAGTGTTCTGTAGCAGAAGTCCATTTAGTTTGATTTACAATGTTCATTTTTAAGTTCTTAGAACCGTTACACGAGGTAACCGGAGAACTGCACACTGTCTTTGGTTTGTCAGTATTATTGATGTGCCAGTCCCTGCAGCTTTGCTATAACTGTGGGCCATTGCAGGGATTATGTCAGCTATTTTAAGCCATCACAGATGGATAGATATTTATCCATAGTGATGATTTGTAACCTGAATATCTGTAGATTGAGGGTTGCAGATCAGTGTGGGACATTGATGGAAGAAAATGCATACTGTTGATGTCAACTAACCCCTCAAGAAGAAAAAATAAGATGTTTACAAAGTCCATAATGCAGCTTTCACTATTCAGGGTGTGTTGTTGTGTCATGTATTGAATAGCGAGGCTGATAAATTTTTAACGCTTTCTATCTTCAAATAGCAACTGGTCTTTTTCATACACATTTTCCAAAAGACTGTTATGTCAGTTGTGAAAAGCTTCAAAAACAATATTACACACATTTGTCAGTCATCATTCTGGAGGTTTGTCGTGTCAAATGGGAGAAGGGAATGAAGGCAAGGTGATGAGCAGAAATAGCTCCTGATGTGACTGACAGCTTCATGGAGCAGCTTCCTCCAGAGGCTAATGTGATTACTCTGGGATCTTGGCAGCCTTGAGTTATTGTTTCATTTATGAACCTTTGCCTCTTTATGTCTCCTGTGGGTTCATTGTACCTGGGCTGGGGTGTGTGAACAGAGACAGCAGGGAATAGGCCACATTGTGTTTCTATTTATACCAGGTGAAGTGTGAAATGTGAGCCTCGCACCCTGGGTTTTGTCCTAATCTTCTTACAGGAGATGCAGCGGTGATAAAGAACACACTGCTGTATGAACCAGTGACCCCAGATTCATCATTTACTCCAGGGGTAATGATATATGATCCTTTACCTAGCTCACCTTCTGCCCTCCGTGCTCTGCACCTGCACAATATCATTCTCAACGTCGTTTTAAATCACCCCTGCTCCAACAGACTGTCCGTGAGTGTGTGAGCCTTCCTTAGTTCATTTAAAGAATACAAAAATTTCAAAGTAAATGTACAATTTACACAATACTCATGACACAAGGCTTCATGACTGTGTCGTTAGAAAACACCCAGTAGAAGACTGTGCTCCCATGAGAGTAAATCTTCAGTTTGCTTGTTAGTTAAAAGTCTGTGTAACAGTACAGTAAACCATGAACGACATTTTGCCAAGCAGTATTGTAGTTACCACACAGTCTAATAGAATTATGAGACAGAAAGTCATGTGAATCATGATGAATCAACACACATGACAGAGGCTAACAGCCCATAGCACAGTAAAAGCTGAATTTTCCTCCTTCCACTTCAACTACACTCCAGCTGTCATTTCCACAGCTGTCAGCACTCTTCAGACACTTCAATTGCTTTAACAGACTGCTGTCGATGCTTACGTACTTCAGCTCTTCAGCGCACACACTTCAACTATCTCGAGCAGTGCAGCTTTAACTGAAATTCTTTCATTGCTTATTGTCCAAATGACAGTTCAGCTGTTTTTGTCTCTTATACCTCAACTGACAGTTTAACATCGACATTTCCTATTGGTTCAGCTACTTTCAGGACTTGCATACAAACTGATTACTCAGCTGCCCACAGGGGCTTAAATGTGAAATTGAAATTTCAAATGCCTCAACAAGACACTTCAATTTCCTTCAACTTCAAATGCTTTAAGTGCTTCACTTTAAACTGCGATACTTCGGCTTGAAAAACATGAAAAACTATCAATATTTCAGGTGCTGAACATTAAAGGCATTGAGAGGCCTTCAGAGTCACAGCCTTGTGACGCCATTGTTCAGGGTTTACCACCGAGCTCTAGTTTCCACATATCCTACCAGTTAAATTTTCAATTTCCTTCTGCCCTTTTCTATCAGAATGCAGCCACCCACCAGTCTAATCCCCTTAGCACCAAAAGCTTTGTTTAGCAAAATATCTCATGACCTAAAAGCGGTATGAAGCTAGGTCTCTGTGTACTATGAACATGTTTGTATGTGGAAGAGGGGATTTCTTGCTCTGCGAGGGATTACATGTGCCCGCTTTTTGAGTCTCTGTCAAATCAGAATGAATATAACATCTCTGCTGGGTATGTGCACTCTCGTCATTCTCTATGATTCACTAAGATTTTACTGTGTGAGTCAAGCGTGGTGCTATACCATCAATTGGTTAGCCAGTATAAAAGATATATTTATATTATTTTATTCCCGGTGAAAAGACCAATCTCTGTTTCCTGCACAGAATGCTTTAGTCAGTACTCAGGCAGAAGTCATGTTCTAACAGCTACAACATGTTTGGGTTTGATACTTTGCCAACCTCATAATATTGACATTGTACCGGTGCCTGTAAAGTGTATGCACACTCCTATGAGGTCTAAGACGCCCCTAAATAGAGATTTGTTTTCACTTGGACATAAAAGGCTTGTCAGAGAGCCCAATGAAACCCACCCTGATTCTATGTTGTAAAAAACTAAAACATGAAAAAGTACAGGGCGGTTAAAGCTTTTGTAGGAGCTGAATGTAATGAAGTCAGTTTAGATGTTTTATCACTGTTTGGACAACAGAGATAAGCTTCAGCTTTGTAGATTGAAAGGATTGGTCTGAGTCTGAATCTGTTTGACTCGCACCGAATCTCAGTTTCCATCCACACTGGCAAACATTGCTCTTTATCTGTGTGCACGAACATAAGAGCAAACAGAGGTTATTTGATTTTCACCCTCTTGCATTATCCTGCATGTCACCTAGAAAGGTCGTAACACAAGCGTGAAG
Organism: Seriola aureovittata; assembly: GCF_021018895.1. Classification (NCBI taxonomy): domain Eukaryota; kingdom Metazoa; phylum Chordata; class Actinopteri; order Carangiformes; family Carangidae; genus Seriola; species Seriola aureovittata. The sequence goes on along the minus strand of NC_079371.1, from coordinate 11,955,137 downwards.
GGAACCGCAGCATTACCTAAACAAGCAAAATAACGCTGTGGTTTGTGATTAAGCCATTAATCATGATATACCTGTTCTACAGGCTTTAACTGTTAAAGATGTATGATGGATTTAGTTATTATACCTCAGTTTGAGGTTAAAACACAGCCTAAAGGTACATACAGTACATGTACAGTTACAGCTGTGGTTAAGAACCTGACATATTTTATCTAATTTTTTCCTTTAATTTTCTTCAGTCGTATATTATCAGACAAAACTCATGTGGAACTTTATTTGGCAGTGTTGCCAGATGCAATGAATCATGGGATGAGCTGCTACTCAGGCAGAGAGAAAAAAAAGGTTTATTAAAAGTGTTGCAGTTTGCAGCACCAGCTGATCTTCCTTTGATCAACACTAGAGGATCGCAGTGTGTGTGTTCTTGTGTGTTTTTGTTTTTTAACATCAACTTGAGTGCAGTCAGATCGGTTCTAATCAGATGTTGTTGGCTTATTGAATCATGTACTGTCCTACAATGTTTCGTATAAACAATTCACAGTGTAATATCTCCTCATATTGCATTTATCTCGATGGAAAAAGTACAATTGACGTGACATCACATCTATTCATTTAAGTCTTGTCTCAACTTCCTGAGGGTCTCGTGGCACAGGGTGTAAACAGTTATATAACTCTTCCAGTGTGACGGTAACTTTACCCTGCGTCTACACTTTGTGTACACAGCCCAGCCATTGGTCCTGCTGTGGCCTGGCTTGGCTTAGCTCCTTTCTGTTACAGATACACATCAAATATTTAGCAGGTACCAGCAGAGCTCATTACTTGCTCCCTGACAACCTGTCGGACACTATTACTGCAGTCGACTCATGGAAAATAACATCTTCTTTGCTCTTTCTTTTGCTTTCTATCATCTTTTTTTGACTGTTTTTCTATCTCTCTGCTCCAATTTATATTTAATGTTTGTATCCATTATGGATGAGGAAGCGATGAATTGTGAGCCTGTTAATCTGTTGCGTAAACCACTGCATAGAGGCAGAGTCATTTAGTTTAGTATGGTTTAAACACGTTCATGCCTCAGTAATATGTGTAATTTTTGTACCTGTGTCTATTGTTAATAATTGTTGTTTGGAGAGAAAGCTGGAATTATACTCTATGTCTCACTGTATTTATGTGAGCTTGTTTTAAAGAGACATTGCCACTGTAATGTAACATCAACTAACATGCCTATTAAGCCTAAACGTGTCCCCTGCCCCTGGATAAGATCATCCAGTGCATTAAAAGTTCTGTAAATGTAACATGAGCACAGTCTCAACATATGATGCACAAGTCAATGTGTCTGCATTTGACCCATCCAGCTGAATGTTTCCTGGTTCACCAGAAGACAGACGTGAGCCTCTTTTGAACTGCACTGACTGCTCTATAAGAGACTGTATGCATTTACTGGCTACTCATATTAAAACACTAATGGCACCGTGCATGAGATGTGGGCCATCTGCCAGTAAACCTAACATCTACAACATCAATTCAGATGCTACACAGTAAATGAGCTAATGTGTTTTAATGATGTCATTGTCTTACTTGCACCAGGTGCATTGATTTACATAGGCCACAGCGTTTCCAGCTATCTGCTGATCATGATCATGGAACACATGCAGTGATATTTAATAATGTAAGAGGAAGTGCAAAACAGGCTGAGACTGGCAAAGTTTCAGTGAGCTGTGTTCTTTATTTTTGGATTAAAGTTGACAGGATATTTTGGGCAACTTACTTTTACTCTTTAAATGCTGCCACTTTCATGTCAAAACTTCAGTGAAAAAAGATTCACTTTTGTTGCTATGGTAAAAATGTCCTTTAGACCATCAATTAAAAACATATGTGAAAGGAAGGTGTTGTTTCACTGCCACCAGGCATGGTAACAACATCTATGTTTAAACATCATTTAAATGTGTTGTGTGTTTATACTACTCTGCTGTGCATATTACTAACTTCCTCAAACCTTAGTTGTTAAAATGTGTGTATCTTCTTCCAGAGGTGACCGTCCCTGTGAGCATGAAGGAGGTGGGAGGCTACATAGAGAAACAGGTGGCATATCTGTCAGGTGAAGCCTTTTTGTTTAATAATTTCTAAAACATTAGCTGCATTTTGTCTCATTTGAATCTGATTCTCATTGTCCCATCTAGTGCTACATTTATTTATTTATTTTTTACTAAAAGCCTATCTGGACATAATTTTATGTCTTATAAAGAAAAACTAATTGCTTATATCTTTTATTCCCAGGGGGCCGTGGGGAAGACTCCAGTGTGATCATCACCCTCCCTGAATGCTCAGCTTTCAGTGACATTCCAGAGGAAGCTTTAGCCAAAGTCTTTACATACCTCACGCTCATCCCTCGGTGTGTCCTACTTCATTTATTCCTGTCTGAGTCTCTCCCTCTTCTTTCTGCAGTGCACCAAAAGCCCAGCGCTTATATTCTGAGCACAGCTGGCCTTCACTGCTCCTCAGCTGACTGTGTCAGATGTCCTACTGATGCCCTCTATGTCCAATCCTCACTCTCCCAAGAGATTAGGAAATCTTAAATTACATCAAGTCCAGGCCTTTTCCCCCTGATGTGTCACTGCAGAGAGTTTTAGGTGATAAATAAGTAATGTATGTAGTTGTGTTGCACGTATATTATAAATTATATGAATTTACAGTGAGTTAGATATGATTTGACCAATCTACCTGGTCTTTACTGGCTGTTCTTTCTCATTTTCCTGTCTTGCTTTAAAAAAGTATATTCTTAATGACTGCACAGAATGATATTGCAGCTGCATATAACTGCCTAATTTTTCTTGCAGAACAAGGCAACCTGGAGTCAAATTTATCATCATTCTAGACCGAAGACTGGATACATGGGCATCTATCAAAACTGCACTCGCCAGGATAGCAGTGAGTTTCATATTTCTTCTCATCAAAGTGAATTATTAGATGCATCTAGATGCATCTTTGATATTAGTAGTGATTAGATACAAAGGTGCTTTACAGTTCAGACATGCACAGTGCCAGTCTCTGTATATTTTACATTCATCAGTGCTTGTGAGCTACGTGACTGTGCTTTCAGGCTATTGTTTTATTAACGAGTTGCTGTCCATGGTGCTGAGAACCTGAGCAATACTCGGACAGTACCCACTAAATGAAGACTGTACAGTGTTTTCGGTCTGGTGTATTCCTCTGAATGGTGCATAGTTTAGAGAGTAGCCTAAACATTGTTTCTGTTGAATGTCCCATGACATATTGCTGTAAATGTATGAGTAAGCAAAAACTGTGATGACGCGGGGTGCTGAGGAGAGGATGAGGATGAGGATGAGGAGGAAGGTTGACGGGCGGGAGGGAAACATTGCAGTCAGCGCTGCCACCCTCTGTCTGAGAGGCAGCAGCAGAGCTGCGGCTGTGCTCAGGCAGCCGGAGGGAGCTGCATACCTTAGCTATAGGCATCAATTTCCAACGGGCTGGCGGGAACTTAACATTTAATCGAGATGACTTCCAACACCATGGCTGATTGCTTTTACCGGCGGGGAGCGCCGAAGATCCGGAGGAGCCCGGTAACGAGCTGCCGAGTAGCTTGATTCACCGTGTGCAGAGTTTAGTCGAAGTTTTTGGGCGGGCAGGGTGAATGCGGCAGTGGCAGCGGCTGTGGCTGGTGCCGAGTGTAGCACTGCGGTGCGCAGCGCACTTCTGCTTAGTCATGCAATTGGCTGTGCGTGAAACCTGAATGACACCTGATCAGACTGATGTGTGGTTGTTTAATGCATGTTTATTCTGAAACCTGAAGCGTGATTAATTGACCTCTGTGGTCGAGTCGGGACAAATGAATGTCGAAAGTTGTGTCGATGCAGATGCATTGTTGGTATCAGAAGTTTTGATAGAATACATACTGCAGGAGCCAGTGTGTGTATATACATAATCAATCTTGCTGCAGAGCCACCTTTTGCATGAATTGTACCTACATGATGTAAGTGTGCTAGTCCCCACTGGGAATGAAGACAGAGTAAAATGAAATGTACATATTTTAATTAAATTGAAGGGTGCATGCCACACAGTGTATCTACATCTGCAATGAAATCACGTCCTGACATGCTGTTGTAATGTAGCCTGTGTGTCTTGAGTATGACGCAAAAAATGAGCAGAAATCCCTGCACAGTCAGACACTGACCTCAACTTGAAGATGAAATGCAGCATATGACGAGTATGAATGGTGTAGAGACTGAACCATGAATCCATTAGGCTGACAGTAATCGCCTAGTGAAAGAGGAGACCTGAAGTCGCCCCTATCAGATACGGAGGGATGCTTTTGTCTCAGCTCTGAACTCCCTCAGTGCCAGTTTGCATAGAGGAGTTAGTGACTGTGTGGCAGTTATATGTGTGAATGTGCAGATGTTGGAAAAGCTGTATGTTTGTTGCGTGAGCACCACAGAGAGCCTAAATCCATAGTTTTTATTTTATACTGAGTCATCCTCCATTATTATGCAACATCATTAATATGACAGCGATCATCTTTTCCCTCTTCAAGGCTTCCTTTCCTGGGAACCTCCACCTGGTCTTGGTGCTTCGACCCACCAGCTTCTTCCACCGCACTGTTACTGACATTGGCTTTCGCTTCAGCCAAGAGGACTTTATGCTCAAGATGCCAGTAAGGCAGCTCCTCCTCAGTTACCAAACATGTCCCCATCACAACAATATACATCTCGTTCTTGTCACAACCCTGATGTCCATGATTTAAACAACTATAAAAATCCTGGGCAGTATGTTAAACATATTTCTAATATTTATAGTGATGTTAGTGCTTTATTTGTAAAGTATCATCAATGAAATTCTGATATTTGTTGTGCCATTTCCAGAGTCAAAAATTACATGTAATGAACAACCTCTTTTACATGCCATATGGTTCTGATGACAGTTTATCTCATATAACATCTTCGATCATCTTGCCAAAGAACTTTACTTGAAAACCAGCCAGCTGGCAAACACTGGCACGTTTACAGAAATGAAATACATATGCATTCTCTTAGTAAATAAAGAAATTAAATTAATGAAATGACAGAATTTACATAGGGTTAGGGATTGGGTTAATTTGTCTGTTATAGACCAATCATCTCTCCTGCAGTTTATTTGAGACTTGCTAAACAGTTTTTTCTTTAAAAAGAAAATCACTGTATCTCATAAACAGCAGCTAGTGATATCATAGAATTTAAGGAAAAATTAAACACCACTCTTGTGAATTTGCTAAACGTACAAAGTGTTCTGTGTGAGCTGTCAGATTTTGTCTGCACCTTTAGGTGGTGATGCTGAGCTCTGTCACAGACTTGCTGCGCTACATCAGTGAAAACCAGCTGACGTCAGAGTTTGGAGGCACTTTGGATTACTGTCACAGTGACTGGATTGTTTTACGAACGGTACGCTGCAGATCAATTGTGACACTTATTAGGAAAAAAACATTCACCATCTCCCTGTTACTTTCCTTTATTTTCTGAGGCTCAACCCTCCTCCTGTCACCACACTAGTTTCTTCACCACAGTTGCATACGTTATATAAGCACCAGTATTAAAGTGTTTGTGTGTTTTTTTGCTTCCCCTACAGGCTATTGAAAGTTTTGCTGTAACAGTGAAAGACATCGCACATATGCTACAGGGCTTTGGCACTGATCTGGCAGAGACAGAGCTGCCAGACAAAGGGAAGGCCATTGAGTATCTTCTTGAGTGTCAAACTGACAAGTACAGGAAACTCAAGGTAATGTTTCAAATGTTTTCATATAAGATGCATTTATCAAAATTAACACAAAAATATTTTGTATTATTTTATGAAGTATTTATTTTGGATTTCTGCTCTGTTTGACAGGATGCAATCAGGTCGGTGTCAAAGGAGGGTCGTCATCTTCTCTCCAGCCTGGAGACTTCTGGGAAGGAGGATGACTCCCAGTGGGATGTGAAGCTCGACTGGGAGACAGTACAGAGGTAAGAGATCTTCAAGCAGCCTTTTATTTCTTGTATTTGTTTATTTATTTTTAAGATTTGTAGATAAAAAGTTAAAGTTTAAAGTCTTGCAATCTACAACAGGGTTGGCTACCTTCTTAAATGTATATTCTTTAGTCCAGTTATAAACCTCAGATATTTTACTCAGCACTTTACACATGGCATTATTATTTATTTTTAGGCTTCTTGCCCAGCTCAGAGACATGGAGTCAGCCTTTGATGGCTTCTTTGAGAAACATCATCTGAAACTCCATCAGTACATGCAGTTGCTCAGATATGAACAAAGCTTTCAGGAGGTAAGGATTCCGTGTATATATGTTTTTGTGTGATTATGTGTGCATGCGCGGCCCTCTCTCCATACTCCCCAGAGGATAACACCATGAGATATATTGTCTTTTGTCTTGTGCAACCCCCAGGCTCAAGTTTTAATGTGGGCTTAGCCTCCATGAGCCACCAGGTTGACTTAAGACTGTTTTTCTTTTTAGTCTGTGTGTATATGACGGTGTGTGTTTTCTGTCCAGATGGAGTTGTGTCTGGAGCATCTGATGGCTCAGGAGAGGGCGCTGTCTATATCCGTAGACACTCTGGCTCAAACAGAACAAGCTCTCAAAAGGCTGGACAGTCTGGAATCTAATGCACAGGTCAGCGTTTCTCTATCCTGCTGTCAACATCAGTAACTAACGGCACTTATTAACTACATGTTTAATAAAACTGACTCTGTCCTTCCTGTGCGTCTTTGCCGGCTCTGTCAGGAGGTGGTGGCTCGAGCTCAGATCATCATCCTTCACGGACACCAGCTGTCAGCCAGTCACCACTACGCCATAGCTCTCATTATGCAGCGCTGCAACGAGCTTCGCCACTACTGTGATACACTCAATGCTGCTCTCAAGACCAAACACTCTCGTCTTCTGCACACACACCAGCTGCTGCTTTGTCTTGGTCAGGTACTGACACATGTGCTTCTATTTACACCCACATCAGGACACACATATACATGTTTATAGTTGTACATATGTGCTCTCTAACTTCAGGCCCAAACCTGGTGTGATGATGGAGCATATATGCTGGCCAATCAGCTGGTAGAAAGGTTCCAGTCTAAGGAGGGGGCCCAGGCTGCCTTAAGGGACATTGAGAAGTTCCTGGAGGGGGCTCCATCTGTGCTGAGCTCAGGACCAGAGATCTTGGCTATTGAATACGAGGCTGTCATCACACCTCAGCTGCAGGTCAGATCCCACAACTATGATGCTTTATCGCTATAGAAACATGTGTCAAATATTGGCCTGCAGTATGACCTTGTTGCCATCATTTTAAATCAAAACCCTGCTGTTCTACCTCTGCGCCGTCTCTCACTCCCCTTCTCCCTTTGTCCCTCTGTTAGGCCCATATTGGGAAAACGTTTGAGAAGCATGCAGCAGTGCAGCAGATGATCCAGAACCGACAGGCTTGTCTGAAAAAGCTGGCCGATAAACATGTCCGACCGATCCAACTGGTGGCTCCCAGGCCAGAAAACCCACCACGCTCCAAGTCCCCGCTCTTCTCCCCCAAGCATGGTACAGTACAGACACAGACACACGTAATCTTAACTCAAAAGAAAGAATCATTGTTGAAATAGAGATTGCGTCACTTCATTCATGCACACTTATGGAAAAATACTGCATTACAGCTGATTAAACAGCATTAGTCTTTATGGTAAGCTGCCCTAGTTTGCAGCATATACAGTAGGCGTTTCACAAATTAACTCCCTACACACCCTCCCTTGGTTCCCAGGCCCAGTATGGGGTCTGGTCTCAGCCTTTATGGCCTGGCACCAATCCCTCTCCCTGCTGTATCTTTCCTTAAGGCACCATGCCTAAATTAACACATCACAGGGTCCCACTGAATAGGCCTAAGGTGTTCCTAAATGGGCTTCAGGGTTAGCAGGCCACCTTTACAAATAAGCAGGAACAAGGGTAGGTGGTATAATCAGTCCAGTGGGATATACCTGACTGCTCTATTAGTCAGGATAGAAGCTATAGAACCATATGTGGTTCATATACATTAAAGAACCTTTCATCTCCCTCTGTGTCTCATGGGAGGTTGCACAAAGCTAACCATATACACTAGTACCCAATTAATACTGTATGTGGAATCTGGTGAGTTTTTATTTGACTGTATCTACTGTGTGACTGAATGTGTCTCCAACCAGTGAGCGTATGAAAGCAAAATGATAAATATGCTTTTTTCTATTCTCATTCATGTCTTTAAGGCTTTGTTCTCCATGGTAGGAAGCCATGCTAATGAGAGTCATAACAAACAAAGTGAGAGTGATCATGAACCCCTCTGGGGCTCCCTCAATACTCAGGACACCACCTATTTAAGAGAGGAGATGAAGGAAGAAGTGGTTAGCTTAAATTGACTTGATCCAGTACATGGATGCACACACACGCATGTACGTGCATGCACATACATTTATGCATCCCACTGATGACTATAACATGGCACATGCAAAGGCACAAAACTCAGCTTGGACGAGCATGTGAGGATTCAACTGCTAGGATCAAAAAGGACAAAGACAGTTATGCCAAACACTGCTTTAGATCTGTACATACTGTTTCCACGCCAAACCTTTAGTGGAGGCTGCCTATTATCATTGATGACCTCATATGTCCATCATCACTGATTTATGTTTTTTTTTTTAATTACTGGGGAATTTAAAAAAGGTCATAGGCAGGGCAATCATATCCATTTGGGGCTATCATATTCACAATGTGCACACAAAATAATTGTTTTTGATTCAGAACGGGTGCTTAAATTAGAATTAGTCTCCTCAATGTGCCTCATAAGTGCATATAGAAATATACTTTGTGTGAATTACATTCCCAGTCTTTGATGAGCTGCCGCTGCCTATGATCTGTTTTTCACAGGTGATGGTTTGAAGTTCACATTCGACATCTCTCTGCCTGGGAAGAGAGCATCCCGAAAGAGCCCCAACCCGAGAAAAGTAAGATAAAACAAATTTTTTTTTTTTTATGTTTCTGTTTCATCTGTTTATTTACTTCCACTTTTGCAGCTTCTTGAACCCTCACAATATGAAAATGTTTATCTAATAATTTTCTCCTCTAACTCGTACCATTTGCTCCAATATAATAATATTTTCTCAAAATCCAAATGGAAGAGTCAGTGTTGTGCATCTGTGTTGTGTTCAGATAGAGGTGATTCATGACTACCAGGAGAGTCGGAGCTGTGTGTCATATGGTCTGGAGGGAGAGGACAGCCCAGATCTCTTGAAGCGGTGAGGAGGCGTCATCCGTCCACCCATCTGTCTGTTCTTAATACTGTTCTTGATGTTGTTTACTTCGTGGTTCTCTTTGTTCAGTGCTAATGATGCCCTCTGGCTCTCTCTTTGTCTGCTTCTGTGTGTGTTTGTATGCTTGTATCACAGCCATGTGATGAGGGAACTCGTAGAAACTGAAAGAATCTATGTGGAAGAGCTGCTGTCAGTGCTGCTGGTGAGAAAACACACTTTCTTACTGTGTCAATGTACACCATATGTTGTATATTGATGTTTATTTGTTAAATGATTCCTGCTTATACATCTTATATCAGATATACACAAGCCATATACTTCCTGAAATGTGTTGCTGTAATTAAATATTGTAGGGTTACAGGGCTGAGATGGACAACCCAGCTCTGTGGGGGCTTTTGCCCCCAATCCTGCGCAGCAAGAGAGACATCCTCTTTGGAAACATGCCTGAGATCTACAATTTTCACAGCAGGCAAGTGATTAATGCCTCACATCACACATGGTGTAGACCTATTTTAACATACCAAGAATGTATAATAATGCATGCAAGTTTGACCATGACACACAAAAATAGACACAATTATGTCAAGAATTTTTATTTATACTCGTACTGTTGTCGATGGTGTGCAAGATTAAGTATAACAAGTATTTCTGTAGAAAACCCCATGTATATACCACTTTATGCACTGAGGTTGATGTGTGACCTTTGACCTTCTGGGAATCCAGGGTCTTCCTTCAGGACCTGGAAGGATGCCTGGAGGCTCCTGAAGGTGTGGGAGCTTGTTTTCTGGAGCGGGTGAGATGATAAATATTTATGTTGTTTAGCGTCATTATATTTTGATCATTTATTCATCTTTTTTTCCACACAAATTTCTCTTTTCTGTCTCCTCCAGAAAGAGAGTTTCCAAATATATGAATGCTACTGTCAGAATAAGCCACGCTCTGAGGCGCTGTTGAGACAATTCTCAGACTGCGCCTTCTTTCTGGTCAGTTTTGCCATGATTCTACCTTCACACCAACAGCAACAGATTTTTTGGGGTTTGTTTGGTGTCATGCAAGATACAGTATGTTTACAGTATTTCAAGTTCTGTAACTATTTGAATATTTGTAGTTGTACAGTTCTAAACTGATTAATACCACTGTGCTGGAACAAAGGCAATTTTAAATTACAGTGTAAAAAGCTTGTGATTTGTCATTGTCAAACATTACATTCATGCTGGTTTGTTTTCCTCACAAAGGAATGTCAAAAAAAGCTGGAGCACAAACTGGGCCTGGAGTCCTACCTGTTGAAACCAGTCCAACGCCTCACCAAATATCAGCTGCTGCTTAAGGTTAGACAGAGAGCAGGGTTCTGCCACAGACAGACACAGACACACACACACGACATAGTATAGTAAGGCATAAAAATGTTGAAAAATGTCATAGTATAGTAAGGCATAAAAACTTCAACTTGTAGTAAGGCATAGAAATGTCAAAAAATGTCATATTATAGTGAGGCATAAAAACGTCATAGTATAGTAAGGCATAAAAATGTTGAAAAACGTCATAGTATAGTAGGGCATAAAAACTTCAACTTGTAGTAAGGCATAAAAAATGTCATTGTATAGTGAGCCATAAAAATGTTGAAAAATGTCATAGTATAGTGAGGCATAAAAACTTCAACTTGTAGTAAGGCATAAAAACGTCATAGTATAGCAAGCCATAAAAATGTTAAAAAATGTCATAGTATAGTAAGGCATAAAAACGTCATAGTATATTAATGCATAAAAATGTTGAAAAACGTCATAGTATAGTAGGGCATAAAAACTTCAACTTGTAGTAAGGCATAAAAACGTCAAAAAATGTCATTGTATAGTGAGCCATAAAAATGTTGAAAAATGTCATAGTATAGTAAGTCATAAAAACGTTAAAAAATGTCATAGTATAGTGAGGCATAAAAACTTCAACTTGTAGTAAGGCATAAAAACGTCATAGTATATTAATGCATAAAAATGTCATAGTATAGTAAGACATAAAAATGTATAAGTATAGTAAGGCATAAAAACGTCATAGTATAGCAAGCCATAAAAATGTTAAAAAATGTCATAGTATAGTAAGGCATAAAAATGTAAAAAAAATGTCATAGTATAGTATGCCTTTTTTTTCACCATTTTTATGCCTTACTATATAGGCCATTTTTTGACATTTCTATGCCTTACTACAAGTTTAAGTTTTTATGCCTTACTATACTATGACTATAACACTCAAAACACTCACTGATAGTGGGCCTGATGCTTGGACATCAGTCAGCAGCAGATCTTGTTGACACAAATATCACAGCAAGCCACTGAAATAAATGATAGCAACTGGGTCAGAAACACATTAAAGCATTTTAGTGTATTTTCAATACTTCATTCTTCCATCACAACAGACAAGTTCGTTGTAAGTTCATACCACAAGAGAGCACTGTTGTACCTACTGTATTTATGTATGCTTTTATATATGAATTTGTGTGTGTTCTCAGGAGCTGCTAAAATACAGTACAGATTGTGAGGGGACTTCTGAACTGCAGGGGGCACTAACAGCCATGCTGGACCTGCTCAAATCAGTCAACGACTCCATGCATCAGATAGCCATCACTGGATATGAGGTGAACCAGATCTTCCTTAACAGTGATAAATGTGCTATAATGTGCATTTTACAGAGAATATATTTATAACAAAGGCTTACACATAAACACCTCCTTCCGTTATGTGCAGGGTGACATCTGCGAGCTGGGCCGCGTGTTGATGCAGGGCTCGTTCAGCGTGTGGATCAGCCATAAGAAAGGTCCCACCCGCATGAAGGAGCTGGCTCGCTTCAAGCCGATGCAGAGACACCTCTTCTTGTACGAGAGAGCTCTGCTCTTCTGCAAGCGGAGGGAGGAGCATGGAGACGGCTCCGACAAGACGCCCTCGTACAGCTTCAAGCACTGTCTCAAGGTTGGTCTGTGTTTTTGTATTGTATTTTTATTATATTTTTGATCCACTGGTTAAAATATTTTACGCCCATGAATACCAAAATTAAACATATGCTCTGAGTGGATCACTTATTCTAGTACTCAGAGTGACTACATAAGAATACAGTTGTGACACCATGTTGTTACAGACTAGTGGTGTCTCAAGTATACAGCCTATATAAACTTAAAAAACACAGAGCTATAGATAAATACTGAAGGTGGGTTTCTACCCGACATGCTGCCAAAGTTACTGCAACAACTTCATATAACAAATGCATTATTATATTGCCAAAGTTCATCTCACACAATCACTTGTTCTCCGTCACTCTGACTAACACGCTCTACTAACGATGTAGTGTAGGACAAATAGTTTGGTGTCTGTGTTGTTATGAGTTGCTCAGCTGGCCACAGAATCCGCTGTATTCCTGCAAGACTCCTTTTGTTGTGTGTGTTGAAGTGCGGAGGGTGTCACACCAACAGCTGCTGCCGCTGCTGCTGCTCTTGATTTATTATTGAGGATGTGGGGAGGAAGCAGTCACACAGCGGAGGTGTGTCTGTGAGTGTGAGTGTCTGTGTTCTGACAGGACAGATGTGTTACATGATGTAAATCTGATGTATGAGGTGCTGTTTGTGCTGCTTGTCCTAATGCTGTGTGTATGTGTGTGTCAGTGTAAACAGTGTATGTCTCTTGGCAGATGACTGCTGTGGGGATCACAGAGAACGTCAAGGGAGATGTGAAAAAGTTTGAGATCTGGTACAGTGGCAGGGAGGAAGTGTATGTGGTTCAGGTAAGGAGTCTAAAAAAAAGTTCAATGCTACCGAGTTCAGCAGGTTAAAGACAGTATGTGACTAATAATTCAGCACTTACTTTTACTGTACTCACTAAGATTTCATATTAATTAACAATTAAAATGGCAAATACCTTAGATACCACTAGGGTGTTTATTGACCAAACAGCAGATACAGGCCCAACAGAAGAAATGGCAGCATTGTAACTAGCCTATGATAGAAAGAAGTACAGTACATACAGAATGTTGTAATCCGCTGACCGTCTTGTTCAGCCTGTTGCGATGTTTCTGTTGTCTGTCAGGCTCCTACATTGGAGGTGAAGATGGCCTGGCTCAATGAGCTGCGCAGAATCCTAACGAACCAGCAGAAGCTGCTTAGAGGTCTGTGAAATACATAAATGTGGGTGTAAGAACAAAGGTCCACTTACTAACTTTAGAGATTTGAAATGCTTTTCACTTCCCTCAGAGAACATGAGGTGTGTTCAAAAGCTCTGAAATTTGTAAGTGGACCTTTGCGTTTAGGTTTTCTTCACCATATACTGTTCTCAAAAAGAAAAGAATGAACATACATGCTCAAAATTGATGTTCTGTCTGGAACATTCAATCCATCTGTACATCCCCTCACAATCACTCGTCCTTCCTCTTCTCATAGATGAAGCATATCAACATGGACAAATGGTTGAACACATGCAGCTTTCTCCATCACTCTCTGAGAGGTCAGTGTCTATGGTTGTTTACAGATACTGTGTTTTCAGTAATGTGCTAAGCGCATGACTTTAGGCTACACTTGCACAAACGTACAAACAAAACAGGCAAAACACACACATGCAGTCACAGCACTACTATCTGCATTTGCTGAGTTTTCATATCTGATCACAGCTTGAGTGAATGTGACGATATCATTTCTGGTGACCGTGGTAGAAGGCTTTGTAAGTGTGTGTGTGTGTGTGTGTGTGTGTGAGAACAGGGGCAGGCCCCACTCTGTCCACTGCTGTCTGGTTGCCTATCCCCATTCCTCCCATCCCCCACCTGCAGGGGCATGCGGCCGTCCAGAGGGGTTCCCAGGGGCTGTCTGCCGGGGCTGGACTTTGTCTCGCTGTCGGCTGACATGTTTCTGTGCCTTCGTTCCCGGAGCCCCCGTCCCCGAAGCCCCCGGCAACGGCCCCGGCCGCGCCCCCGCCACCGTCCCCAGCGCCACTGACCTGCCCTAACGCTCAGTGGTAAACTCAGCCTGGCTCACCTTGCCTCGGCCTGGCATGACCCACCTGGCCCGTCTTGGGACCAAAAACCCAGGGCTACTGTGTTTGCATACGGATCGCCACCTGCAACCCTTTTTATAGCCTCATTCCGGTTCATAACTGACCCCCCCCCCGTTGTCACGTTAACAGGCCTGTGTCTCAGCAGCTCTTCCATGGTTTTTCTAACATGTCAAAAACAATCTCTGCATCTCAGATTTGCTATTTTGCATGTAATGCAAAGGGCAAACGAAAAGAAAAGAGTTCTGGCTTCATTCCATGAATTTTCTTAATTTCCTCATGACAGTTGCTTTTTAAGGTGGGGCTTGTTTTTTGAGATCTGATCAAGCTACTGTAGAATTTTGCTCTCAAGAAACATTATTACTCAGCATGTAATAATAGAGTGACCAAATCTCTAAATTTGGATCTTGATAAATTGAGACCAGATCTTCCCTGGTGATGACGCACGTGTGAACACTGTGTCAGTCAGTGGTCTGCAAGTCCTAATTTCCACCTTTTACAGAGAATCTTGCACACGGCTGCTCTGTGCTCTGCTGTCTGGCTGGTGCCTGAATGGTCATGGCTGTGTAGGGAAACAACAGGACTGAGTTGTTCCTTGGCACTGATCTGGGGCCAGCTATTCTGTTCCCTCTGTTTATAGATATGGATCAGATTGAGGAATTGAGAGCTGACCCCTAGATTGTGTGGCTGAGGATAACATCTATCCTGAGTCCGTCCGCTGTCTCTGCACTGCATTTGGTGACACGTGCTGTTTTGTGTTGTTCACCCAGCAAGCAGCAGAGGGCGTCAGTGAGCTCAGAAGACACAGAGTCGGGGAGGAGCAGTCCAGACCCCCAGCCTCACTCCCCTAAACACCAGCACAACCGCAGGAGTGAGTTCATCTCATCTGTTCACATTTATGCCATAATCAAGTAGATACTTAGTAACTAAATCACAGAAAAATGTTATGGGATTTGATGCAAATCAAAATTGCTGTGAACACTGTTGCTGATTTTCTCCGTAATCCTAAACTGATATAGATATTTGGCTTTTCCCCTTCAGCAGTTCAGGTGTACTTTGACCTGAAGAACCAGGTACATCGAGGAATTTTGGGGAAAAAGGTCCAGCTAATGAGATTAGCTTTTGATTCTACGTTCTTGTTAAATTCCCAGTAAGTGACAAAGGGGTTATTATAATGTCGACATAGTTACTAAGTATCTACATGGTGCATTTAAGGTGTAGTGTTGTGAGTAATGTGTTCATCAGTACCTCTAATAGCCAGAGTAATGTCCGTGTCCCAGGTTGGCCCGGCGCTCATCACTCGGTAGACATCTGCGAGGGTCTGGAGGAGTGGTCTGGAGGTCGGGACGCTTTCCACCCATCTGATACAGAGGAGGAGGTTTTGGTGCAGCTGGTGAGACCGAACACAGTTACATTAGATACAATAAAATACATCAAGAGATAAACAGTGAGACCATCCATGTCTTTTTTTCAGTACTTTATCTTTGTCTAATTAATCATCTAAAAATGACATGGACTTACTGTATATTCATGTACAGGACAATCTCCTGTACTGAACTGAGGCAGACAGAAGATAAATCAGTGGCCATGACACCAGAAGCAGAATTTGAACCCTCACATTCAACTATGCACCAAGACCAGTCCGTTTAGTAGCTGTTGTAGATTTCTATCAGATCACCCGATCGTCCTCAGCAGATGAGTCATCATGGACGTGTAGATGATCAAATTTTTCATTTTCCTGAGAACTCTAAACTCCTTTATTTTGGAAGCAGCAGTTGACAAAGCTCTATTGTTGTGTCTATATGTTGTGTATTATAAAATCTTCAAAAGAATTTAGCTGTCATTTTATTTCTGTCAAAAAATTTTCCATACACATTACAAAACTTCTAAACTCATGCTTTTTTTTTTTTTTTTTTTTTTTTTTTTACAAGGGAGAGACATTATATCAGACATATTTTTTACCACTGCCCCTGGTTTGTCTAAGATGTTTCAAAATTTTGTAGCCCGTTTTCTAACAAAGATTAAGAGCAAGCAGCCCATCAATTTGGTGTTGGCCTTTCCATATTGACTGCATGTCACGTACTCCACATGGTAAAGCCCTTAGCTATTAAATATTTATGAGTTGTTGTGCCTAAATAAATAAATGTCTGCTGGATGTTCCCAGTTTAAATAAATAAACTTGTGTTTTCTGTCTTTGAATGAAAATGAAATAGTTTCTCTCTTACAGTAACATCATCCATTTGAACTGACATATTTCAGAAGACATTTAAATCCCCTCGCTTTTCTGAACTGACGTTTTCATTCTCTTATTTTTGTTTTAATTCTTTAATTCTTGTGGCCCCTCTGCGTGTTCATATTGTTCCTCTTTGATATTTTGTTCTACACTGTGCCTTCTTATGACGCACTTTGTAACTTTTGCTTTCAACACAGCTATAAAAAATAAACTACTACATAAATAAATCTTTACTTACTTTGTGCTTGACAGTTTTTCCTTCTGTGTTAGGCTCCAGGCAGATACAGGGCTTTGGCCGACTGTCTTCAAAATGGACCAGACAGCATCACCATCAAATGCGGAGACGTCATCCAACTGCAATGTGAAGACAACAAGGGACGCTGGTGAGTTCTCAGCCCATCAGCACACAGGATGTGATGTAAACTAGTTTGTCACTGTAACAAGTGATTACCCAAACTATCCCGTATGAGCATGGGTACAAGTTCAGACAGCGAAGAAAGACAACATGTGGCAGCAAAGTGTATTTATCTAATTTCTCCCCATGTTTCTCTCACTCTCATCTCTTTTCTTACTATTCATCCTTCAGGCTGGTGAAAAATCTGAGTCGGCGACAAGAGGGCTTCATAGCAGCTGCCAGCCTGCAGCTGATTATAGGAGACAGCAGCCGAGGACACTCCTCCAGACTAGGGGGTAAAGAAAAGACATGGGCTTCAAGATGACAATATACTCTAATGTTGAGCTCTGGTATTTCTTGACTTTGATTTTCTTCTTTAAAGTCTCTATATTTTCTTGTAGACCCAGGGAACCTGAAGGCGAGAAAGCTGAGCTCCCCGTAGAGAAGAAAGCACAGAATGTGAATCTAATATTTACCTGTGGATGATGAACAGACAGAAGGAACAGATTGAGCCATAGCTGTCTCATAACTGATGCACTATCAGCCGCCCACTCCTCACTCCCTGGTGCCGTCTGCTTTCTTCAGCACAGTTCAGTCATTAAAAAGAAAAAAAAAAGTGGGAATCTACAGACCTGATTTTTTTTTTTTCCCCTGGGTGTTGATTGACAATCCACTGGGCTGGTGTTTTCTGATAGTGAAGGTGTGCAGTGGCACCAGCACAAAAGGCACAGGAACTGTTAAGCCCTCTTGGACAATCAATAGCTGATCCCTGGATCCTGATTGGTCTTCCTCTTTTCTTATTGGTGATGAATATCTTCTCCTTCTGGCGCTCCATCTGCAACACACATATAGTCAGGATGTGAGGTTGCTGCTGCAGGAGCGGGTCATTTCGCAAACTGTGGACATTTTTCAACCCTTCTTCATTCCAGCTAAAACTTGAGGTTACAGTATCTCCGAGTGTGTGTGTGTGTGTGTTTGTTCCTGTTTGTCTCGTTGTGTGCTGGATGGATGCTTACCCAGGATTTGCCTGAAACGTTTCTTAAAGCAGTGACTTTTCTACATATACGGTATCATTTTTAACATTTATTGTACCTCAGTGTTTCATCTTTGTGTAGTTGTAGTAGTTGACATTTTCCATTGAACTACTTCATTGTATTTTTCTTACATTTCATTCCTTAAGGCAAAACTCTTCTTTACAGTCTAGGAAGTTAAAATGCCAAAATGTGCCATGCCATAATGCCTTTTTTATTCCTGCTCTTTTAGGGTCTCTTGTATGTACTGTTTGCAAAATCAAAATACTCGTCTTGCTTTAACCTGACCTCACAAATATCCAACAGGCACTTTATTAAGGTGGAAGGACAAAATAGACAAAAAGCCACCTATTGTCTACTGAATGTGTTCTTTGCTTGCCGCTTTACCTCTCTCACTGTGCATTTCCCCTTATTCATGCTGTTACTCCCTTTGTTTGTTCTTGAACGATGTGTTGGGGAGGCAGGGGAGTCGTACCCCCCACATGCAGTCTGCGGTTGACGTGTCAGCGATGGTAATGTAAGACAGAGGCCGACGTGATGAAGATTGATGGCAATGTATTCCTCGGTGTGTGCCGTAAACAAATCTGAGGCGCGTGCCACAGAGCACCAAACATTGTCATTCTCCTCAGGATCTTTTGGGAGCCGACTGTCAGTCACAGCTTGGAGAAGGGAGGGCGAGGCAGATTAGCAGAAACAGAAAGAGAGAGATTATGCTCTGTGTGCCCCTCCATCACGGAGGCAGATTGTTTCCTCCTCACCATTACAGCTCAGTTAATCTCGGGGTTCCGCATTAAAAGGGATCATACAGCCAACATGAAATACACCCTCTGTGTCGAACGCTTAATTAAATATTGATTGCAGACTTATATGAATTTACCACATCAAATCGAGGCCCCAGTCGGAGGGCTGCCTTTGATACGCTGTGTTTGATATGGAAATGAGTCTGGAAAGCAGCAGGGGCGGCTTTGCACTACTACCTATGTTGTTAATTTATTTATTTTGCTGTCATTTTGTGACTTCACATTGTGAGGTATCGTGCAGCTCCATATGAAATTACGTCTCCATATATTTACAGGAGCTATGCTTGACTGCACAAAAACAACCCCTTAATTTTTGCCTTTTAGCTTATACGACAAAATTTGATGTTTTCTTTAACTGATATCCAAAATGCTGCAGATTTTGCACATATTTTCCAGGTTGGAAAACAAAAAAAAAAAACCTGCTTGTATCCTGATGAGCCAAGTAGCCTAAACTTGTTGCTGAATGTTTCTTTAAAATGAAAATGCATGGCAACTGAGCATCAAGCAGGTTTGTATTGTTACACAGTGACTGTTCTAAACTGGCTTCTTTTTGTACAGCTTCAGTTCTGTATTAAATAATCAAATAAAATAAACTATTTATTGCAAGAACTTTTGTTTTGGCAGTTGAAATAATTCAATAGTTGGTGACATGTTTGGCTCAAAGCTAAGGCTACTCTTTGTCATACACCCTGCTTTAATCCATTGTTTCTGTATTCTTGTTTTAATGGAGGCCAACTTATATAATAAAATCGTGCGGACGTTTCTGGTTTTGAGAGTTTTTAGTCGCATATAATTTGAAGTCTGGATTTCTAAACATCCTTTTTCTTTTTCTGCTACTGAATACCTCAACTTGTAGAACATTTGTTCACCAGCAGATGGGAGTGTTGTTTTTCACTGTAACTGCACACAGTCAGTGTTGTTGTAGACATGACATGAATTTGAATGAATTTGGTGTTATCTTATTTAATATTATGCATTTACATTGATCTGCTTCACATCTGTCTGCTACATTTATTTAGCCACACTCACACTTTCAGTACAATGGCATCCAAAGGGGAACTACTCAGCCAAGTCAGAGTCGAGTGTCTTTTAAAGGTCACCTACGACCCTCCGGTTGCACGAATGTTTCAAACTCAAAATCAGAACTGCACGCCAAATTCTTTTAACAACATATGATTCAAAACAGCTTCCGATTTTTGAACATCCTGTGAAGTTCAAAGAGCATTAAGTAGAAAAAAAAGAAAGAAAGAATAAAAAAAATTATTTGACATGGAACACATTTATAAGCCAGTTGTATTTTTTTTAAATCTATGCTTTCAATTTAAGTATCAGGATCTTCCACATCAAGTGCCAGCCTGTGTTTAGTTAATCCCATAACATGGTTTATCCAGCGGTAGTAAAGAGACACTCGGGTGTACACACCATACTTCCCATCCTTTGCACATTCTTCCCCCCAGCTCACGATGCCTGTCAGGAACCATGTATCATAAATGCTGTTTGCATGAGGACCTCCGCTGTCACCCTGACAGGCATCTTTGTCCACATTATTGTAGCCTGCACAAAACATGAAAGGAGTGATCCTGGCACTGCTGCTTTCCTTACACTCTGTCCGATCTGTGAAGGGAACCTCGACCTTCTGTAGCGTGCTTGCCGTGGATCCGAGGAAGCGTGTTCGGCCCCAGCCGGTGACTGTAGCCGGGGAGGAGTTCTTCACCAGGGCCTCCGTGAAAGCCTTGGGCCCTATGCAGATGGGCCGCACAGTTGTGGAGAAAGTGATGGGGGTTTTGAGGTAAAGCAGGGCGATGTCGTGGTTGTACAAGCTCACACTGACGTTGTAGCGCGGGTGTAAGTGCTGCTCCAACACTTCATGATCCTGCTCTGTGCCCTCCTTGATGTAGACGTTATGCTCCCCTACAGGGAGAGATATTAGACAGAGAAATAACTGACTCCCTCTAGAGATTTATTCTACAATAAAACAGGCAGGGGATGTCCCAAAGCAGATGGCAAAATAATTTCCCCTTAGAAATATATTACATGAAAAATGACTTCAACGACTACACACATAAACCTTCAGACAGGCTGCAATAATGATTTTTTAAATTATTATTATTATTATTATGGATTAATCTTTCACGTATTTTCTTTATGAATTGATCAATCACTTGGTCTATTAAGTGTTATAAAATGATTTTAAAAAGCCCCAGAACAAAAAGGCAATGTCTTATAATTGCTTGTTTTGTCCAGCCAACGGTTCATAAGCCAACGATATTTAGTCTAGAAAATCCCCACAAATGAGAAGCTAAAACCAGGTATTTCTTTGCTTGGCGCAATTGATTTATCAATTACCACAATAGTCGACCAATTAACTGACTTACTGTTTCAGCTCTATTTTACACAGAGCTATTGCTGCAACAGAGGTGTAATTAGTTGGTGGCAGTGACTCTTACCCGCTCTGATGAAGAAGGAGCCTCGTGTCTCCACCAGGCAGTGAGCAGCAGTGATAACCCAACGATGGCCCAGAATGGAGCCCCCACAGAATAAGACACCAGTGGATTGTGCTACCAAGCCTACCTGCATAAAAGAGGGGTGAAAAAAGGTCAACATATTACAGCTGCCGTTTCTTTTCCCTGTAACAAAACCCAACACACATCAACACTTCTACTTCCCATACAATACCTGCCATGGGATCGCTCCAGGAGTGACCTCCGTGCCACCTACAATGCGTTTAAAAGGACGAATTGGTACCGCAGCGGGGATCTCAGCCTCACTGAGCACCCATAGGGGAAGTCTCTTTCGCGGGTGGTTTTCTACAGAATCAGTCGTGGTTGGGAAAGCTGCGGTGGTACTGGCTGGAGTTGAGGGAATGGATGTAGTGGTGGTGGTGATGTTGGCCAGTGAGGTGGTGCTCTGCAGGCCTGCATTCTCACGGCTGAACAGAGACCTTGCGGATACTGCACTTACCTCTGCCAGAGCCGTTCTGCCACACGGGAATTCAACTGGCAATGTGAGAAAAGGAGGCGCCACGTTGTTGAGTTAAGAGTCATTAGTTTAATATTTAGCCCAGCATTCATGAAGAATATCTCAATACCTTCTGGTTCACAGCTCAGCCCATCCGCCATCAGCCTGTATCCCGTCGCACAGGAACATTTTGCTCCGAAGGTTCCCATAGACATGCAGAAGTGCTTACAGTCGCCATTGTGCACATCACATCTTTTCGCTACAACTGAGCAGGAAAAGATACAGAAATGATTCCAAGTCATCTTCTTATTACATACATACTTGTACAATGAGATGTCGTTACCACATAAGAACTTCTGTATGCCAGCTCTAGATGTTTTGTAGGGCACCTAGGGCAGTGTGATTCAGCTAAATGCAGTCACAACTCTCAGAGACGGCACTTTGGCTGCTGTTTATAGAATTTCCAAAAAGACAAATCTAATTTTGGAACCTAAAACCAGACTGAAGCTGGATACAAGCCATTGATTTAATTTAGAAACAAGGGGGTGGGGTGCTGTTTATCCTTTGAGAATGACATCTGATCTGATATTCTCAACAAATTTGTATCATGTAGCATAAATATCCAGTTTCTTTTGAACACATTTTTAAATCCAGCCACAGGACTTCGACTTACTGATCTCACATTTCCTGCCAGTGAAGCCAGGCGGACATGTGCAGGTGTAGGTGCCAACACGGTCTTCACAGGAGCCCTGGTTCAGACATGGCCTTGACTCACACTGATTGCCATCTGTGGAAATCCAGACACAGTAACTCAGCAGACAGTCATCTACTGGCTTCATTTTACAGAGGACTTTTATGAAGCAGCTTTACATTAAAACATATTCTGACAAATACAGATCTGTATTTCAAGATGAGGGCAGATGTTCATATTCTAAATGATCAGTCACAAAATTATGGCAAAAACATGCACATTAGACAAGTAATGACAACACTTTTCTGTCTGTGTTGATAGAAATCAGTAATTTAACACAGTCTTACCTACATATCCAGCCCAGAACTCCATCTGAAACACATAGCAAAGTCTCTGATGAATGCATCCAGAAAAATAACAATGTGTGTAAAATATTAAGAAAATGAACAACCACGTACTGTCTTTTCATCATTCTCAAAGGTCTCCCTGGCCTCTTCCAGGTCACAAACTTCCTCAATACACTCTCTCTCCAAATTGCCTTGCATGAACTCCTCAAACAGCCCTCTGTTGTGGCGTCTGTGCCTCCGCAGAACGCTGCCGGCTGCCTGACCTGAGAGAAACACTGGAGCTGAGGCTGGAGCTGGGGCTGAAGTGAGTAAAAGGAAAATATAATCACCATGTTTCAGTAACCGTCTTTGTCTTACAGGTCACAGCAACCAATACATGTAGTTTAGAGATATTCTTTTGTGTATCAATGAAGTAAACAAAAAGGACGATCCTCCAGCTGTCACATACACTGACAACACTCTAGAAGTAAAACAGCACAACTGAAATAAACCTCAAACGGGAGAGAAATTATTTATGAGTGTCATAAATAATCTTATAATACCTCCAGGGCCCAGCTGAAAGCTCAAAAGCAGCATAGACAGCAAAGACAAAGGAACTAGCTCCATTCCAAACTGCTGTGACGCCTCGACAGACGCACACTGGACCATCACTCCAAAGTACAAACTCCTGTGTTTGCACATGTACACTCACAATTAGTTGTTTGCTCAGAAAAAAAAAACACTACTGTGTTACCAACACCTACGTACACAAATGTACAGTTTTTATTTGTACATTAAGAAACTGCAGAATGTCAGAACAAATGATTAACCAAATTTAAGGGAAAATCCCAGACTTTCTGTTCCAAGAAAAAAAGCGTGTCTGTTACTAAGACGACTTGTGTCATTACTTCCACCCCCATAAAATTACAAATGTGTTTTAGTGAAAAGACCAAATAGTTTGTCCAGTGTTCTGCCCCTGAAGCTCTTCACTTCATTATGAAACGGTAGCCAAAAACCAAATACTTGAATCATTTCTATTTAGTTCGTTCACGACTGGATTGTCTGTTTACACATATACACAAATAAACCACATTTTACTGCCTTATTTATGTGTTTTTAATGCATTTTACTATGACGTATTTTAATATCTCTAAGCTTATTATAGGCACTGCTCAAGATTTCATTTTTTTCTTTCTATTTTTCTTTCTTTAAATCCACATCTATCTAAAAAAAAAAAAACATGTAAGTATTTGGTTTTGTTTGTGACGCTGGTTTAGCTTTTTTCTGATCATGTGGACAGTGTGTGTGTGGCAGTGGACATTACAGCTGTCACTTTAAATCGTGGTTCTCTTCTCTGTTAATCATTATGATGTGTGCAGCTGTCATTTTGAATTGGGCTTGATTTAGGTTTTGCTAAATATTATCAGACTAAATCAACTTTTAAAATGAACTGAAGTTGTGCTTTTTATGAAAAATCCACCTTGTTTTTATGGGCCGAGCTACAGAAGGGGAAAAGACAACACGTTAGTCGATGAAATGCACTTTGGACTTTTCACCAGAAGATGGCGTTCATACACCTCAGTCACACAGCACAATGAGGCACTGGTTATAGGATCATGTACCGCGTTATTTATCATTGCAGTAGAGAGGAAGCCTGTGACTGTCTCTGACATAGTGAAGGAGCCACAGAGCTGAGGAAAAAAAAACATCCAAATCGAAGTTTAAAAATTACCATATTACACTATACTCTCTACTAGAAGGAGCTGAAGCAACAAACTGTTTATGAGCTGATATGTATGTTGTGCTACATCCGTAGTGTCATTGTTTCGAATCAGTATGACAAAAAAAAAAAAAAGAAATGCATTTCCAGTGAGACCAGCCTGCACATCATAGGAACTGAAGAGATTTTCAACTTGTGTTCACTTTTGCAAACTTTTTTTTTAAACTCATGTCCGCATACCCTTTCATAATTGTTCAATATGGTCAATCAATACACAAGACGATGATGCAGTGGCCGGGGGTGATGTGAAGCTAGTGCTGATTCAGTGCGCCAGCTGAAGATTTAACTCTGGTGTCATTCTGTGGTCTGGCATATAAGATGCAACCCATCACTGGCTCTGAAAATCCCCCCAGAGGGAGTCCAAAGTCTTCTCAAGTGTTGGCAACTATCGACTGGAGGCATTTATATTGAATCACTCAAAGGCTGAATAATTCATACTTGAGTAATTAACACTGTCTGCTCAATACAAAAGCCTCTCGATCATTTCCTGCCAGGAGGAATATCAGAGTAAAGGAAGTTATAGAGCGTTCACACAATATCATGGAAAAAAAAAGACCTCTGATGCCTGATGCAACAGAATTTATTGGAGCTATTCCAAGTTTAGTCCAACACATTACAGCAGGTACACTCTGCAATGCTGTCGTTGAGTCATATTTCTAAATGTAAGTCTGTTGCTGAGCCTTGTGGAGAGGCTGTGGGCTTTGATAGCCCCGATGGCATACTTTCCACACAGTCTGTCAGCCTAGTTAAATAGCAGCGTGGATACAGACCATTGACTGGGCTTACTATCACATGTCCAGGAGAAACTACTAACAATGGTTTTTGCTATTAGCACTGAGGTGATGAGTTGTGAGATGAGAATGCTAACAAGGCTGTGTTAGATATATGATGCGGATGGATGCACGGATGGATAAAAGGAAGTAAAATTGCCTGTGACTGACTATTGATTTATGAAGATCTTGCAGACATCTCTGTCTTCTCTCTTTCTTTGGCAGCACCACACAGCCGGGGAGTCTCTGTCGGCTCCAATTAGATTAGTCACTACAGTGGGGGATCAAGTCAGGGCCTCGCAGATAATAAAAACTCTGATGCTTGCTCAGTGATATTGATTGTTTCTGTACAGTATCTTCTGGGTTGTGGGGGAGATCAGGAAGCCCAGAACTCAGTCTTTCACCAGGGACACGGTATCATTTGCTGAGAGCTTATGTTTTGCCTTGGTAAAACCTTCCTCTGTCAGTGGGAATCAGAATGTTTGTAAAAACAAGGGCAGCATGATTTGGGAAAATCTGCGCAATGACGCATACACAGTCATAACTCAATTCTTGTGATATTTAAAGACACAATCAATGATCCAAACAAAACCACGACCTCATTACCAAAAATAAAATAACTTTCATGATGATGAACAGGACTAAATCTGGCTAATGTTTTCAGTGCTGTCAGGGGTTTGCAATTTGAAATAAGAAAGGCTGAAAAAAATTAAAAAAAATAAAAATGCAGATTTTCCATCCAGACACTGACTGTGGAAGTCAGCGCTTACTGTGTCTGGACTGTCTGTAACCTCAGTCCTATTGAGACACAAAAAAACTCTATTAAAGATTATGATGGTATGGTGTAATTCTGTTCACTCAATGTTGGTAGTATGGTTGATCATGATATGGTTTATCATTATTAAATCATTGGGCAGGCAGTTATAATACACTTATAATTAAAGTGAAATATATTACATGTTTCTCACTCAGAGACTGAATCCAGACTTATGTTACTGGGCGTTTCTCACCACACTTGTACAGTAATATCCACAGGCAGCTCCTGTGATGTGAGCTGTAAAAAGAAACACTGTGGGCCCCAAAGCACTACCACCCCCCTTCATCACCCACTCCTCCTGGATAAAGCCATTGACATTAATGTGATATTTGAGAAAGCCTCGCTCCGTTAATTAGTAGTCATTCCTGTAATTTTAAAGCCTGACGTCCACACCCATTCCCCCGCTTGCCCACATGCATCTTTACCAAGCCAAACACTCTGACATTTTAACAATTGGCTTGGTATTTTGCCGAAGACTTAGAGGTAGTGTTTGGATTTACAGCCTCAAAACACCAGTCACAGTCCAGTAGTCTTAAATAGACTGTTGGAGGCCTTTCAAATGAAATCCTGCCAGTAAAACGTAAAAAGAAAGGATACTAAAACCACTGACGCATTTGTAGTTATAGTGGAAATGGCGCTATAAACAGTAGGAAAAGATTTTTGGCATTTACAATTTCATATTTTGTAAATTTATCATAATAACTTAGATATGATCACTCTGTTTAAAAGGTGGAGGACTTCTTCAAATCAGTATAGAGAGAAATAAGTTAACTGATTAATAAAAGACTCTAATTTCAAGTCAATTCAAGTTCAAAATACCAGAAAAATGCACTAATACAGTATTTCCCCTCTTGGGTATGGATTCCATATTAAACTTATTAAACTAGGTAAAGCTAAGTGGGTCAGTGACCCAGTAATGCTTTGTCTAATTAGTTCATAGGTTTAGCTGAATTTGTAAATGCATCATTTATGGCTGCCTGTTTATTTGTCCAGGACAGTTTTCTTTTAAGTTACTACACATACAGGTGCGGAACAAATAAAGATAAATTAAGAAAAACAATCTTGTGCCTCGGTTTGAACAAGTGGATGTACTTGGCTTTGCTTACGCTTAACAATAGTGACCCAGAAATACGGTGCTATTGTGAGTTCCTAAGGAATGAGAGCTGAAATCCACTCCTGGTTCTGTGAGCCGTGATGCAGCCAAGCTGACAGACGCTGCCGGCTCAGGGATGTTCAGCCACCGTTAATGAAAAGTGGAGCTCCCATCCCTCCTGGTCAGAAAGTGCCCGTGAAGCTCACTGTTTTCCGCTGAATGTCAGAAATGAGTTTGCAAAAGGCTACATTGGACAGAGCCAATGAGGTGGAAATGGGTCAAATGAATTTTTCATACTAATAAATCATTTCCAACTTTGCACCCTGTACATTTGTAAAACCTGCTTCAGGTGCTAATAACTCACCTGCCATTAAACTGATGAGGACTTCATCACCAGTGGTAAATGGCAGAGTGTCAGCTGCATCAAATACATGTAGATCATCTGTCCAGCAGCTGAAATATACCCTGACTCTGTGGCATGAGAGATATAAAAATGCAATCTGGGGAGCGGCCAAGTCAATTATGTGGTGTGTTATAGGAAGACGTGACAGAAATACGACAGTGCGTCACACCTTTCGACCCTGACCTGTATAGTTTTGAAATAACTTACTGACCCTGTTCTGACCTTTGAAACTGAGGTCAGAGCGCCTGAGCTCTGTGAGGCTCAGAGATAAATGAGCAGGTGTAACAGTCCTATAGTGTTTGATGAAATCCATCACTTTTATGTGCAAGCCTATGGACACACATGTAAACACATGCAACACATAAATGCACACACAAATGCACAAATGCTTGTATGGCCTTCCAGTCCTTGGGTTTTTTATCCTGCACTTGCTGCTCTGCTCCTATTCACTGCATTGTATTCACTCATAATGACAACAACATGTGAATATCATATTTGCTTTGCTTGTGGCTTGACACATGACACTGACCTCTCCTTCGTTACTTTGCGTACATTTCCCCCCTACAGCAACAATTTGCCATTTATGTTCTGATAAGAGTGAATGTCACATGATGTAATGATTCATGTAACTTTTGGCTCATTTTGAGTGTGAAACACAGGATTGCTTCTGATACATTTAATCCATACAAAAAAAAATACAGAGACAGATACAGACACAAATTCTAACACTCCTCTGCCTCCAGCTTGTATCCACTGTCATCATTGTCCCTGTAACAGAACCTGCGTGATTGCCTTATCAGTCACATCCAGAGCTTGAATCAAGCTCAGACCTACAATCAGAGGCAGATAACTAACCCTGCTGCACAATATCGGGGCATTAATCACCCTCCAACACCCTCACTGAATGACTTTTGGGACTGATCCCTCCCAGCACCCATACTGGTTCCTCCACAAATATCACCTTGGGTGATTTTCAGTCTAGCCGAGTCACATATCAAGCAGTTCCTTCACAGTGTTGCTCTCTCATCCTATGCAACGCATTTATAAATCAACTCAGTGTGCAGATGGGGTGAGTGGCTGTTATCCATGCGATTGGAGATTGATTTTAAAGTGACTGCTATGATGAATGCAAACCTTCAGCAAAAGAACTGGGCTGCAGCTCTGAAAAACTTGTGAAAAATATCTAAATCATAAGATCTATGTACAGAATTTTCGTTAAAAGAAAATGATGTGAATGATCTGGTTCTGGTGATATGACCTTTACAGTACATTGTATTATCAGGTGGTAAACAAAATAACATGAATATCTGTAAGTTCTGATTGTAGTTTTGCACTTCTATGATCATTCATTCATTCATTCATTCATTCATTCATTCAACATTTCAATCATTCCACCATTCTTCCATTCATTCCCTTTTCCCACACTGCTCTTCACACTCTTCATGTAATACGAGCAAAAGAGAAACCAACCTATGATGAATCTAAGAGAAGTAAGGGTTTGGCTGACACCCCCAAATAAGAATTACTAAAACATCCAAATATAGTTAATCATTTCAAAATACACCATGTTTAGTTTTCCACAAAGGGCCTCAAATCTGCTTAAACTGCATGATTTACAAATGTCAGAAGAAACCACCGTGCCCAGAGGATACACATGCAACATACAATCTTCACCAAATGCCATTGAGCTGCCCCGAGTGATTTGTTGTTCCCTGGAACACCAAGTCACCATTATCATCTTATTAGCCCAAATAAAACTCATGGAAATAATAATTAACCACCTAATAGCACAAATGTAACTACAATCCTCCCACACTTTGAACACTGAACAATCTCCAGTGGCGTACTGCAGTACACTGCAGCCGTGTGGAGCAGGAAATCTCCTTTTGTGAATGCTGGGATCTTCACAGTTTTCCTTTTAGTTGCTAAGAAAATCTCACACACTTTTCAACAGTAAGTTGGGGGGAAATTTGCAGTTGTGAGGCTGTTCATTCATGCAACAATAATAACTGAAGTGTGTCTTTTAGAATACATTTCCGTGTAAGACAGTTTATGCTCAAAGGCATTTGTGCAGTTAGAGAATGATTAACTTTAATTTACTTGAACAAGTGGCTCAGAATGGGTATCATAAAATCATTACCTAACTTGCCTCTCAAAAGAACATTTCAATAAATATTTCATGAAACATTAATAAAACATCATACTACCAAGCACAGTACACTTGAAAATATCACAATATGATAATCAGTTCTAATCGAGAGGTACTCATCAGTTCACGGTTTACACCTCACACAGCTACAACAGCAGAGCTTGTTAGGTTTATGTATTAGCCTGACATTTACCACGGGAAATGGTTATACGTGACAAACATGAGCTAAAACAGATCAGTTTGCTGAGCTGGCTTCACATGTGTGAGGTAGCGTGATCTTTAAGGTGCTGGTGTATTTTCCAGCAGAAATCCTGCAATCAGCAGACAAGCAGAAGAGTCTGAGGGGTTACTCTGTGGCAGTGGTGGACACAGCCTGTGATGTGACATCAGATGAGAGTTTGAGTCAGGAGTTTGTGCTGTACCAACCAGGCTGCAGGGCTTTGCTTTAAACAGGCCGGAGGTGAATGTAGCACTCTAGTGTGATGCCCTGCTGGAAAGGTCAAAGGGGGCCACAGGCCATGGACACAGTGGGAACACAACCCACTGACATTTACACTCTCTCTAACCCTCACTCTTTACACCTCTTTCCCAACATACATGGATGTGTGCAGTAAGCGCTTTACCTCATTTCCATGTACAACTAAGAAGCACCTTTTTGGGTTCTTTATTATTACTCCACTAACATCTCAGCTGCCTAACTACCCTGCTACTTAAAAACTTAAATTACATTTTCAGGCATATATGTGTAATTTAAACTACATCCTGATCCAACCACAACACCATCCATTCCATTAGTGCACATTTTGGCTCAGTGTTTGTGGTTAAAGTTTGATTGATTAATTTTATTATTAATTGTATGACAGGTTATTTAACATTAGGAAAATATAATGATTGAATAAAACTAGGTTAATGTTTTTAATGTTTTTCTCAAGGTTTCACTTACCATACTATAAAAATGCCCAACTGAGACCACTCACCAAGTTTTGATCCTTAATGATGAAGAGATTCATTCTCATATAAATGAATTTAAATACAATTTCCTGAGGCTCCTTGCTCATTTAATGCATGTATTGCTTAGGTTTTCCAAGTGTTGTGTGTTTGTGTATGTGTGAGAATGCTAGTCTTGATAGGCTAAACGAGTGATCGCATCTCTTATGGAAACATCCTGTCATCAACCACTACATCCCCCTCCCCCCAGCGTAACCTCCTTGACCTCCCTCAGCTACTGAGTGGTCAGCTGCTATTGATTCACAGTCTTCTCAATTCCGCTCTGGTGCTAAGATAGCCACTATCATAAATAATAACCATGCACACGCTCAGTGCAAGTGAATGCTAATGAGCTGTCAGATCTCATGATTTAAGAAAAAGGAATATATCAATACATTTTCTCCAAAAAATGAGCAAAGAACTCTGAACGGAGGGAACTGAAAGTAGCCGATGGGCTTTACTTTATGATTTGATAAAAATAACTAGAATTACCGCCTCGAGGTTGTATGCATCTGCCAACCAGTCAAGTTGCAGAAAATATGGCCACAATCTCCCTTTCCTGAGTTACAGCATTGAATAATGGCCAGTAGTGTTTTTGCAGAATATTATGATGTCACAGTGAAGTTGACCTTTGACCTTTTGGATATAAAATGTCATCACTTCATCATTTTATCCTACTATATTAGACATTTGTAATAATTTGTCGTAATTAGCGTATGAATTGGTGAGTTATGGCCAAAAACATATTTTGTGAGGCCAGGGTGACCTTGGACTTGTACCTTTGCCCACCAAATAATAATCAGTTCATCCAGGAGTCTAAGTGAATGTTTTTTCCAAATTTCTCTCAAGGTGTTACTGAGATATTGTGTTCATGAGAATGGGATGGATGTACATATAACCAGAAAACATAATGCCTCCAGCTCTGGCATAAAAAGGCACATGGAAAATGACTTAGCTGTCGCCATGAAGGAATTATAGAAATAACCACTGTGACAAGCAGAAAATCCAACAGGAAATCTTCTAAACTGTAACAGGCAATACTGAAGACCATTGTTTTTTATGTTATCCAAAGCAATGAAAACAGAATAAAGATACATAACAAGGGATATAAATTAAAACGAGTATTTACGCACATGCTGTAGAAAACCATTTGCAACGTTGCAAATTTTTAACAGGTATTAAACCAGTCTGTGTGTTTTAAGAATATTCAGTTTTAAATACTTAATAAGGATTTTTCTTAAAATAAATTCTATGCATTCACTCAGCATTGTTAATAATGGAGCTTACTGCTTCCAGTATGACAGATACAACCACAATGCAACACAATAAAAAGATTAAAAACATACTGTAGATGACAACTGCATTTCAGCTTGTTTTAGTTCCTCAGTCTAACATGTCAGATACTTGAACGCCTGGTTAACAAAATGATTCAGCTTAATGTGAGTTCTATTTGTCTTAATAACAAGATAAGAAATAATGTGACTGAACTTTCAAAAGGCAATGATTTGACCCTTTGAGGCAGAGCCGCTCATTGAAACTAACTGGCTAAACAGGCCACAGTGTGCCTTAAACGTCTCAGGAAGATCTGAGCATGTGAAGAAAGTTTGAAAGGGCTCCAGTTTCTTCTAAAAATAGCAACCATATAGATCTTGTAACCCTCAACCCACAGATCTTTTTCCTCTGCTGCCACTGAGTGCTCACAGACCCGCAAGGCCAAGAGGTGCGACATAGAGCCTGCAACACTCGGACTAGGACTTCTGAATGAAAGCTGATGAAAGTAATACTCATTAAAAAAAAACACCAGTGACCTTAAAAGAAGATTAAGGATCCAGAAAACAATTTGGATTTGGACTGTGGTTTTGACTGTCAGTGTGGCTCACTCACCATTTGGACCTGGTCGAGCTCCAAATGAAGGATGAGGTGTAACGTTTAGGCTTCATCTTTACATGTTTTAAAGGTAAGGACCACACATACTTTAAAACTTTAAAATCAAGCACATTTCTGGACATCAACACGTTTGAAAGAAAATTTAACTCCCTTACTCCTTTGTACTGGAGTCATAGCAGTATTACTGGAGATGGATACCTGAAAACTCAGGCAAACAAATCCAATTCAGTAAGTGAGTAAAAAAGGAGAGAGAAATGAAATATGTTTTTTATTTTTGTAATTTGGATTAATTTACCCTTTAAAGAGTGGGATGATAACAAAACAATAAAACTGATTGTTGCAGGAGAATCTGGGCTGCTTAATGTTATAAATATATAGTCCTGAGATATATATATATATATATATATATATATATATATATATATATATATATATATATATATATATATATATATATATAGTCCAAACTTAACCAAGTTGTCATTCTACTGGTTGCATTGCTTTGTCTTGTTTTATGTAACACCAAGTTGTATGTATCCTATGCAATAAACACCCCATGAACTTCCTGGGCAATGGATGATTGTTAGATGCTGGACCTATTGAGCTTATGGTCTGTTTTACTGAAATATTTCGTTTTTAAAGCAATTCAGGCAAGTTTCAACTGTCTGATAAACATCCTGAAATCCAACATGAATGAGCCTGCTATTCATATTTTATACCTTTTGTCCTCCAAGGAGCCCTTTGTTGCAAACTGCATGTCCTGCCTTCTATATGTAAAGTCGAAGCAAACGCCTCAGATCATGCAAGGAGAAAATGCGCAGGCTGTATGTGAATGGGGAAACGCATGGCTCTGCAAAGGCAAGTGAATGAGAGCAACAGCAAGATGGTGTGCACCATGCAGCACAGCCTCCTGCTGTAATTGTTCACCACATCGACAACACGGCTCACAACACTGGCTCTTTTTCTTTTTTTCTTCTTTTTTTTTTTTTTAAATGGATGGAGCGGCTCGTTTTCATCTCGCCAGTGATACTGAAGTGAAAAAAAAAATGTTCACGGTGTGAATCGGCGCTGGAAGAGAGAGAGAGGGGGGGGGGGGGGGGGAGAGAGCGCTCTCACGTTGAGTATCCTGTTGATTCTGCCTGCCGAGCGTTTAGAGGAGCTGAGGAGCTCGTCAGCAGGAAAAAGCCTCAGACGAGAACCTGGACGCAGAAGCTACACTGGATGGCATGTCTCCCGGGGTTTGCTTGTAGATAGGACGGCTCAGTGTTTCCATTTGTATTTTTTTTCCATCTCAACGTTGATTGAAGACCTCGGAGGGGGGAAAAAAAACCCTGCGCTCCATTTCGCAGCTTTTTTTTTTTTTGCTCCTCTCCTTTGTCACAGTAAAGCAGGTCGTGATTTTTGTATGCAACATAACGGGATTCGTGGTGGGAGCGTTTCCTTTCATCAATGTGCATTGATGTAGCAGAAAACGTGGAGGAGATAAGGTAGGTTAAAGCGTGCTTTTTAAAAAAAACACTGGGGAAGCTGTGCAAAGATAGACAGTCACATCGGCTCATTCTTTGGTGGTTATTGGAGCCATATGGGCTCTCAGTCGTGTGCCGTGTGTGTGTGTTTGTGTGTGTGTGTGTGTGTGTGTGTGTGTGTGTGTGTACAGGGCATAGTTGGATGTTTTCATTGATATCCAATTGATAA
Organism: Seriola aureovittata; assembly: GCF_021018895.1. Taxonomy (NCBI): domain Eukaryota; kingdom Metazoa; phylum Chordata; class Actinopteri; order Carangiformes; family Carangidae; genus Seriola; species Seriola aureovittata. The sequence continues at coordinate 11,920,820 of NC_079371.1, read as the reverse complement.
ACACCTTGCAGCCTGAGTAGCTCACCACAGTCCATTGTCTCGTTTTGCTTTCACACCAAGCGCTGCTGTTGTGTTATGAAAGGAAAATGTAATTTTGATGAACACTTCTCTCTTCACAGAACCCTTATCTCAGCACCTGGAACCTCTGGTAAGGATTTCATTGAGGACATTCAGCAATTAAAAGGATTTCGATTCTTATCTAAACCGGGAATTACACATCCAAACTGGGATCTATGAGCGGAAAAGTGGCGAAGCCTAAAGAAGACAAGGATGCTTCCAAGGGTAAGAGGCGAGCCTTGCCTTGTATACAGACTGCTTTACCCCTAAATCACAAGGTTTTAACGCGCTCATTCATTTCCCTGCATGGTGCTCAAATCACCCTCTGAGGTTAGACAGGAAAACAATAGCAGCCACTGGATGCTGAACCATTCCCAGCACGGTGCATGTGGATATTGCTGTTTGAGATCGAAGCAGCTGCTACTGTAGGACACTGTAGGCCTATATGCTGCACGGTGTGTTGGTTTCGGATCACATGCTTCACTTGCATTGACTTGGTGATCCGTCAGAAACGTAGACAGACAAAGCGACAGATCATTATGTTGCAGACCTGTAGGCTACAGTGGCACAGACTGCGCACACAACATGAAAAGTAAACAACAATAACGCTGGAGCGATGACAGTGATTTCCTGACGTGTCACTGGCTTCCTTTGGAATTGTCCCTTTGTTTCTCGCTCGCGCCTTACCCGCATACTGAGCCGCACATTCTCATCACATCTGTACAATCATGTACGGAGCCTTTTTTTTTTTAAACTCCTGTAGCCCGAGCTTATGACCGTATGGCGTAAAAATCAGGCATTTTACCTCTCAGAAAAAAAAAATAAAAGGAAGTAAACTGCCTATCCATTGCCATGGAGACAGAGCGGAGACAGGGTTGCCAGAGAAACCTGGCGGTACTAATCACTGTAGCCGCTCCATCTACACCGGGGATGTGCACGACACTTTACGCACCGCCACACACATTACTGTACCTTTTGTCTTGGGTGCTTGGTTTTTCTATTCAACAATTAGAAAAATAAATAAATAAATACATCGTGTGGTGGTTGACAATGACGCGTCTGTAAATTTGTTTCCAGACCTGCAGGCGATGATTTCACCCTAAAAAACCTTATTCTGTTGTCTTTGTTGCCTTAATTGGAATCGGGATTCATGACTTTATATTTTTATGGTCGATGTAAAAACAGGACTTTGCTGAGCGTAATACAATAACAACCTGCATTTAAACTGTGGCACAATGCCCATTGAAGCCGTCCTCTTTATTTACAGTATAGCAATTCAACTGGATCCCCTTGTTGTCAGGTTCCGGCTCTGTTTAAGATGCTCACAGCAAATCAATAAACCTAATTGGCTTATTTTGGCAGCACTGCTACTGCAAGTGATGACGTAGCCTGTTGATGTTACTATAAGTGGTTCATACAGTAATGATGGCACTATAGAGACCTACACTAAACATTGCCAGTGTGCAGAGATTTTTCTTTGGTTGTTCTTGTTCTCCAGAGTTACTGGCGGCCACTGATTGATGGATAATGAAGCAGTGAGATCAGAATATTTTACCTTATCATACTGAGGAGACTGCACTGTGAACTCAAACTCAGAGAGAATACATATGATGCTAAATATATTATTTCAAGCATCTTTTTGTTACAGCCCTGTACCACTCCCCACTGAAATACAAGCACTATAAATAATTCAATATTATTATAACTATGTATGTCTGGGTTTGTTTTAGTCACATTTTGTAACTTAATTTGAGGCTAAGATTACATAATAGGCCTATGCTTTATATTTAGTTATATTCCTTCTGATGTTAGCAATGATGCATTCACTGTTCAATGAAGTTTCATCTGCAGGAACCCCTAAATCAAACATCTCAATTTTAAACATGACAACAATTCTTTTTGTCTCATCTATCCTGATCTTTTTGAAAATACTTTTTTAAAGACTACCTATTCAGGGACTGAAGAACTAGTAGCCAGAAGAGCATCTCTTCTCTTTGTATGCATTTGATGTTTTTGTACATGGTGAATGACAATTAATTAAAAAAAAAAACAACAACAACAACTAACTTAACAAAACACCCCAGGACAGAGGAACTAGCTCAGCATGTTTTGCTGACAACACAGTGAGAAATATATGCTCAAAAAAATTGATTTGTAGATTAACCTCCACACCAACTTTCCCTCTCATCTCCCTCTGGAAATCAATGGTATGTGTGAGTGGCTGACTCATTTAAGCTGTCGGGCAGCAACGTCTCCAAAACTCTCGGATGAGACAAAAACATCTCCACCTTAACCAAGAACGCTCGACAAAGCTCGGTTTAGTTTTATAGATGCTGAGCCGAAAGCCAAAAGCTGGTTAAAAAAACCCCAAAACAAAACCAAAAACAAAACTGCAGTTCACCATCTGCATCACTGAAAGGTTCACAACGCGCCAGCTGCCCTCCATCAGAGACTTGACTGGCACAAGAGCCGGGAATTGCGCAGGGAATATCAGCACTGACCCTGCCAACGTTGGCAACCACCTGTCCCACAAATTATTTCAGGGAAACAGTCCATTAAAGCCGGAACCACCTGCCATCTCCACAGCTTTTTTTCTGCAAGCTGTTGGCCTAGAGAAGCTTCTGAGTGCCCTGCTTTTTCAGAACAGAAGTGATACCCGCATTTCTTCTCATCTCCCCTCACCCTTTTAAAAATATTTTCGGACTCTCAGTTCTCAGTTATATCTCTGTTACTTTAACAGGCTGCACAATGACATGGGAATGTATTTAATCATTGTTATGTTAGCTTTATGTCTACTAGTTTATTTGGCTTTCAGTTTCCGTTGTCCCATCGTCAGTCCACAGAGAAATGCACACAGCCTGTATTCAGAAACGGAGCCTTAAAACTAGCCGTCAGGACTTCTGTAACTTTGTGCCAACCAGCATGGCTCATCGTTTTATTTTATTTTTTATTTTTATTGTTGTTGTTGTTTTAACTTTATTAACAACACAGAGCCAAAGAGCCTTTCTGTCACTGAGCTAAAAGCTACAAGACAGAAAAATGTGGAGGAAATGCTGCACAATCAGACACAAAACGACCTGTTGTTGCTAGAGATCCTGAGAGAGGCCTGAGAAAGCAGATGTAAAACTACATTACTAACTACTAGACATGAAACATGATTTTTGGTATGTAAAACCACAAATACATCTTCCAATGGATATCACAACTACAATAAAACACTCAGAAAGTGTGAACTATAGGACCTTTAAGTTCAACCAACTAAAGATGATTATTGATTCAACATAATCCATAACTACAGTATATGTTGATTGAAATTGAATTACAGGTTTAGAACCCACCGAAAACAATTTGACACAGCAATGTAGTGTTGTTTAGAGTTAATTCAGTGTTAATTAGAAAAAGTTGATAGTGAGAAGCAGAATATGAATTGGATGGATGGACAGAGAACTTTTGTTTTCCTCCAAATAAAATTTTACTGAATTAATATATTTTCTCTGTGGTGGATCAAAGTAGAAATCATATCAAAAACTGACATGCCATTAAAACTGTCCAGCTCAGTGACGGAGTCACTTTTGTCATTTCATGACAGGGTATTTTCTTGTGGTTGGCAAGTATGAGTTTTGTGACAGTAATCTGTTTTGTGGCTCAGTCCGAAAGGCCATAATTCGTCCTGTAGCAGCACGTGAAAACAGAAAGTATGCAGGCAGAGAGAGAGAGCGAGAGAGAGCGAGAGAGAGAGAGAAAGAGGGAGGTGGTGGGGTAGAAGGCGGTGGTGTGTATCAGAGCTCCAGTATCAACACCACTGAATCACGTTGTGTTAGTTTTCCCTTGTCCTTGTGAACCTAAGTTGTCCAGACAAAGTGATGTGTCAAAGCATGACGTACACACACTTTCAACTTTACAGCTTTCCAGAGCCTGAAAACTCTGGCTCTTATGAACTGTTTATTCCCATTAACAGTGCTGCACTGATGCATTGTGCATCAATTATGCAGACATTTCCACCCTAACTGTTTGGCCACATGACAGTTTTACAATCCAGTCTAACAGCCTCCATCACATTTGACGTTTTCAGTTTAAGAAAACCTATGTGTATATTTTTATGATGACTTTTCCCAAACATATATCCTTCCGATTATAAATCCCACATTCCTCTGGGCAAAGAACTTTGACTGCACTTGTGTCACTCTCCTCAGACTTCATCTCAGTCCAGTGCATTGATAGACTCCCCTCCTGGGTCGTGAGTGTCAGCCAGTGGATTCATGTCTCCCTCAAATTGCAGGTCCGAGTGGAGCAGAATGCATAAGTCTTGCATATTTGCTGGCAGATTAATTCAGCGCGAGGACAGCCACAGAAGTGAATCAATAGATTCCCGGAGAGGAGTTTGGAGCCGCTTCATTAATCACAATGCAGGCAGCTCTGTCCTCCTCAACGCTGACACCTGCTCTAATGTACAGTGTCATTAAGATCTTTGGAACTCATGGCTGGCTCTCAGAGAAGGCCCTTTGAATAGAGTGTGGTCAAGGGAGGATTTAGCCACTGTTTAATTATTATGACAACATATTAGATGGAGTCAATATCTGCACGGTCAGGCTTTACTGTCATCTCTCCCTGAATGTTTGAAAGAAAAGCATCTGCAGAAATGCAAAGACACTGCATCTGTTTTTTTTGCTGTGTTCAACCTGTTAATGCATACATCCTACTGTGCAGACATTGACAGGTTACAGCAGGACTGAGTGTACAGTTTCACATGCAGTCGCACTGGTGTGTGCAAGCTCAGCTGGTATTCTAGGAGATTTTCATTTGGGGGGTCCTCAAATTCTAATCCCAGGGTTTGGAAAATGATTCCAAATAAATCTTGAACCCAGCAAGCTCACAGGATTTTCTGCTATTTGACAGGGTCAGCTTAAAATCATTTTTTTCCCTCTAAGATACTAATACAAAATTCAGTTCAGGCTTTTTCATTTCTATCCTTCATAGAAACTGTACAATCTGGTTCAGGTAACCTGTACCAATCTTGTCACGGTATGTTATGATTTTTACTTTTTAAGACCGAAGCACAAATTAAAATGTGACATATTCGCTTCCTCTATCAGTAACACAGGCGGGTTTCTCCAAAAAGTAAAAAAGAAAAAACGAAAAGCTCATTCATTTCTATATTCCCTACAATGTATCCAACACAGCAGAAACAGCTTGGCACATGTAAACATTGGGGTTTGTGAGGACATGTTCAGCTGGAAGTATTTGTGGTGTCAGGATGGTGGACTTGTTCCCTGTCAGATGCTTTCCTGGTACTGACGCAGATCCGGCCACATTGCCTGGAGGAAACTGGCTCGCCTCGCATCAGAGATCTGCCAGTCTCCATCGCTGACTTGCGCGCTGATCGCTGTTTGGTAATGTTGAGAGCCCGTCTCCTCAATTCCTCTGTCAGCTTGGGTTTCTGAGTGACACTACCCTATGATTGGCTTCTGGTTTCCGGCCCATCGTGTTCTCTGTGATTTCTCACAATGTGTTTCTTTGAGAAGAAACTTGTGTTCTTTTAAGTGTGCCAACCACAGCGTTGGAGTTGCTTGGTTATTTACCAATTAGAGGGGAAATATATCTGCAACATGTCCAGGCAAAAATCTTTTTTCGTCCTATTAATTTCTTTTGACTTTAATATGGATTCGCATCCTGTCTTTCCTCATCACTGCCAGAAGAGTTCTGCCACTAAAATCTCTAAATACCTGGCTGTTCTGGTGCATTAGTCAGTTTGCCTCTGGTAATCCACAGAGCTGCATGTCTTCTAAGGTGAATGGCTTTGGGAGCTGTCCCCTCAGTTCCTATTTCAACATGTCTGCCTCTGGTTGTGATGTGTGAGGCCACAGAGCCGGTGAGAACATGTCACTGGTGTAGCTTTTCCTTTTTTCTGTGTGTTATTCTCAGTCATCTTCTTTTCCTTGTCATTTCTTGATGTGGTAATACTCCTCTTGGTAGACATTAAGTTGGTCGTGTCATTTGGCTTCCTCTCTAAATGTTGTCACTCAGAGGGACTAAAGGGTTTTAATCCTCATTAACAAAATGGCCATGAATGTTAAAACATCTGGCACTCTGCTGAATCTCGCTGCTGCTCCTAAACACTGGAATACACAGACACAGTAGCAGATGCAGTTATGCGTTACTGTAATCTCACAAACCAGCAAATGTTTGTGTATTAGTGCCATTGTAGCTTTGAGGGACAAGCAAAAGTATTTCATTTCTACCAAGTGAACAGTAATGTTTATTTTTCTATCAAGTTGGTTAGAAGCAGAGTGTTAATCACTGAACTAGACTTTATGCAGCCAAATAATATTTTAGCGCCGTCATAAAATCCCTTTCTTTCTCTGGCCTGCAACAGATTTGTCTGCGGTCCACTGATGTTTAACATGGGTCGTGATAATAATCTAATTTCTACACCCAAATTCTTTCATCAAAATAATGGTACGGATCAGAACTCTGACAAATAGGTGTGGGATTATCTACTACCTGTGGATTTTGGATTACTGCAATTTTACTTTCAGAAATGCATTCCATGCTACAGTAGTTAATCTCATCTAAAAGATAATACCCCATAATTGTGGTTGTGTGTGTCAAACTGCCCTGATAACAATAAATGATGTCTGTCCACAGGGCCAGAGCATGGAAATATTTCAGAGTGGGATGATTGTTGTTTTCACTCCACATTTAAAACTGTAACAAGACACAAGGCATCAGTTATGTGGGACTCAGTACCCCTTTCTCATAACTACTCATACCTAGAAGCAAGTCGAGGTTAGCAGTCTTCTTGGTGTATAGTGTTAATGCGACAAGGATGTGGACGACATGACAATCTTTCCTTATTATCCGCTAAATTGGACAAAGATGACATCAGCGGAAAATTGTTCTTACGTGTCTCCTTATCTGGTCTGCTTTCTACTGCTGCTCTGGAGAAGAGCACGCTTTAATGGCTTTGTATAGTTTCCTTTTTTTTTTTTTTTTTACACTCATCATGTAGCAGAGATGGCAAATGGAATCAATTCGTTCCCATATATACCTTTGCCAGTCGTTTTACAATCTAACTCTGAGTGCTAATGGGCTCACCGCAGATCAAATGCTGTTGATGAAGATGAAGGAAAGAGCTCATCTGTTCAGCTGAGCATGTGGCAGCACTGACTCATTTGTCTGTAAGCCTTCACACCGCCCTGAGCTCACTTTCAGAGTGTGTACAGTACATGCCACCTGCAGTTCTGCGGGAGCTGAATACCACAGATGTCATCTTCATTTATCTCAGAATAAGGCACCACTGAAGGTCTGAAAAACTTTAACTGTATATTTGTGTGACGGTACGCGTGTGTCTATCTGTCATTCAAGGAAATTTCATCATGCTTTCTTAAGACTGCAATTCTATATTTTTGTAAAACATGTTGCAACATAACTTATACTTGAGGGCCAGTGCACATTTTTTTATTTTTTTATTCATAACTACATTATTAATACCACTACAACAGACCGTGTATGATACTGTGGAGAGCTATTGTGGGTTTTGAGGGCACAAAGAGGTCACTGAAGCAATTACAGGATCCCAAGGCTACTGTAGAAGCCATGAGTTGCTGGTGTCATCCAAGACAACTTACACAGAACCTTCAGGGATTGGAGCCGACTCGAGTAGAAAAAAATGACTGTGTGTTAATGATTGAAGAGAGGGTTGTTTTCTGGTCAGAGTGACACTGGTGAAATATTTCTGAGCAAAGTCAAGGTCTCAAAATCATGTAGTGTTCAAAGGTTTTATGGCCTGCTGGGTTCTATATTTTAAATCATGCCCAGGATTAATAGTTGCACTCGATATGAACTAATTACAGTTGGTGAAAATTATAAAGGGGATTAAGGCGAGGTAAGAAAGGGAGGCGATAAGGCTGGACCAGTGGTAATAAACAGGAGCTACAAGCTGCAATAGAGCAGATTCGAGAGACAGCGTCTAACGGCGGGCCCCTGTAACCCTGATGCTTAGGGCAAATGATTACTTCTTGTTTGAGCAGAATGCAGATTAGTGATTGGCAGTTTCTTAACTTTGAGCAAGGCTGTAGTCTCACTGGTGATGATTCACCGGGAAGACACCACAACAGCAGACCACCGTCTCGTCTGCACACATGCAGAGAATGGTTAACAGGATTACCCGCTTCTTCGTCTTCTCCAATCCTGCAGCTCATTTCACAAGCAAGTTACAAACAGGGCCTCACTTCAGCTTGCATCAGTGTTCCACTTCAGCAGGGCTCGCTGCCTATGAGAGGAAACATCAGTGTGGAAAGCAGAAGGGAGGTCCTGAGCTGACCTGATAGGACGGGTAGATTGGGAAAGATAAAGGTATTTTTTAAGAGGCTGGCACCTGCTTTATCAACGCTGATCCAAAAAGGCCCAACAGTGCTTTGCTAAAATCTTGGAAACTGTTCTTGAACGCACAGCACTGTGTGTGAGTGAAGTGTGTGGCAGCACGAACAAATAGCAGCCAGCAGTTTCAGTTAATGATATCCAGACAGTGAGGAATGAGCAGAGCAGGTTGGGCTTAAAGATATAGTTGTTTTGCATTTATTTTAATGACATTGTGCTGGTGCACCGTGTCTCCAAAGTGCTGATGAGGGCTGAAAACTGCATCTGAATATTAGTTTTTTGTTTGTGTTGCAGATAAAAAGAGGAACTGTCCAAATCCTGTCTCCATGGGTATTATGTAAAACACAATGGGACACTGTACAAAATATCACAGGAAACCATTAAAGGACAGACATACAGTACTGAATATAAACTGGAATGGCTTGGACTCATTATCAGCACTTTCGTAAGTCTGCAGCCCCACCTGTAAATTACATTCATATGCACCTATCTTATATTAGAAATCAATGTTTTTGAAGAATGGAAATAAATAAATGTGTGTGTTGAAAGGATTTCAACCAGGGACACAATCCTTTCCTAACCTTAACATGCTAGAATATCCATCTGAAAAACACTTGCAGTGAATGTTAGGCAGCGACAACAAAGCTCTCCCAAAACGTTGTTGCTCCTGCACATGAAAGTTATTTGTATATGGGGCAATGTTTAGCGATGCCATGTAACAGGCTGGTGAGTTGGCTGGATGACGAGATGTAGCTGCTGTGTGGCAGGAGCTGGAAGTGTGAGGAAGAGTAAACAATTTCAGCTATTGCTCATTAATTAAGGTCTTGACTGATCCCCCTCAACCTTCACTACTGTACACTCTGGAGGTTAATACTATTGACCACATTGATCTCTGGGTTGCTCACTCAAAATAGCAGTTTCATTAGAATGGAGATATGGACAGTCTCTTGAGTGAAAGCTGAGGATGCAGGCAACAGCAAGTGTTTGTTCGAGCTTCTGGTTGACTTGACAGACAGGGAGGAGGATCGACAAACTCACTGACATCCTCAGAGATAGCTGAAAGACTATTCTGACGAACACAGAGATACTGAGAAGGGGGGCAAAAGGAATAACTGCACCTAATTTAAAATCGTATATATCCTGTATAGATTCACATCTTTGGGCCATGTTTAATGTCTGGAATGACCGGGGCATTTGCTTCTCTTGAGCTGGAATATGAAGGATGATATATAGCAGAAAGCCATTAGTACCATTCCTCAGAGAAAGCTCATTTATTCAGCATTGATGAGAACAGAGAATGGAAGGGTAATACATTCGTAGCGAAATATTAAACAGGGGGAAAAAGATAAAAGAAATTCTGATAAAAATGGCGGATGGTTAAAATCACAGTATATGAAACCTTGAAGTAGTAAATGTAAAACTCTCAAATGAAATGTGGGTGTGTGCTTTTGTATGCGCTTGTGTGTTCATTTCAGTAATATTTTACTATTCCTTGTGTGAAAATGATGAAGCAAGTACTAAATGTGAGCGGGCCTTCTGTTTCGAGGATGTGTGAAAGAATGGGGAACAAAGACATTGTTAAGATGACTGCTAAATATAGCAGCGATCCTTCACTGGTCCCTGAAGCCAATTTTACACAGTCTGGAGCAGTGAACATCACGGCTGTGCCTGCCTCCTTCTCATCAGGGAGACATCATTTACATAATGAGACGCTGCCACGGCAACAAAGCCCCAATAAGCATGGGAGTCGTCAGTCATGGGGGGTGGATACCAAGGTGCCTTCCTAACATGCGCTTTTGATGCGCTGGGGGCCGCAGCGCTGCGAACGTTGTCACACATGCACACAAACATACGCTCTGAGCCCGAGAGAGAGAGAGAGTCCGTATGGAGAGACACACTTGATTAGAAAATAAAGGGTGGGAAGGCAACAGTAAATGAGCGGTCCTCTGGGGTGGTGCTGGAGGAAGGGTTGGAGGCGTGTCTTGTGTGTTTGTGTGTGTGTTAGGATTGTTTGTGGTTTGATGTTTGCATGTTACGGTGCACACGGGTGTATATTTTGAAGCCTGATGTATGACGTGTAATACTCAGTCACAAAATAGTTATAATAAATGCAAATGTCAATGACTGAGTGAGTGAGTGATCAAGTTAGACCATTGGTCAGCCAAATTCTGTGTCATGAAGTCATGAAGTTACGTCATTGCACAGCCGGCTTAGTTTTTGAGTTTACCCATTGCTCTTTTAAAGTTAAATGCCATGAACAAGTAGCATTGTGAACTTAGCAATTTGTTGCCGGATTTACTAACTTTTCAGACCCCTTAAGCAAAAAGGCTCTGACAACCCACTTTCAAAAAAAGCACCTAGTGAAAAATCTAGCAACTTTTTGGACAAACCTTAGCTACTTTCCATAGAAGAGAGTCACCAGTGCTGCCAGATATAGCATCTATATAGGCACAGTATTAGATACAGTATTTAAATGTCCATTTCATGACATCTCTTGTTGGGCTCGTTGTCCATGTGATTAAAAAAATACCATCAAATTAAACCAAAGTCACAAGATTGGATCACCATTTTCTTCACAATGAAAGTCTTTGGGATGGATTTTTCCAATAAACAACAGAGAAAACGGAGGATCCTTGACCCACAGAACAAAACTAATATAAAGGGACTGAGATTTTCAACTTTAATCCTATGATTTTGATGCAGGAAGGACATAAAAATACCAACTGTCTTTGTCTCCACAACTTGCAACTGAAACCTTTCTACTGTCCAACTGACCAGACTACAACTGTAATTATGCTTCTGTAAAAATTCCACAAACCTCTCTGAGTGAGTGAGTGATTGAGTGATCACGCAGAGAGGGGTGTTATGGCTAAACATAGATGACACCTCCCAAATTTGAACATCATGCCATCTCATTGGTTGATCCAACCTTACTGTCATAAGGCAGTAAGCCGAAACAATAAACATCCTTGTATTAGCCGTGCAAACTATTAGCATCAGCATTCGTTTCCACATGTGATACAAACTTAAAAATATCAGCCTCAAAGAACCACATTATTAGAAGTAATTGCAATTAATACTTGATAGTGAAGGAATGGTTGAAAATGGCTGAAAACCTACACAGGTGCTGGGGTTCCACAAACCTCAAGTTAACCTCCCAGTCATTAACCCTTTAGCTAGTGTGATTCAGTTTCCTACCTGACAAACTTTTCTTTTTGTTTTGTCAGATGTCATCAGAGATTCTCTGTGGTGAATGATCACATCATTTGCAGGGTAATTAGAGGAGACAAGTCTCTGCCTACACTGCAGTACAGGGAGAGGAAGATAAAGAGATGGAGAGAGAAGCAAAGGGACAAAGAGAGGGAGTGTGAGAGGGAGTGAGAGGGAGTGAGAGATGGCAGTCAGTGATCTAACAGTAATCCACAACAGCAGAACTGGCTACCATAAAGAAGATGAACAGTGCTGTAGGCGATGAAAAGGTTACATGCGGTAATGACTAAATGCTTCAGCTTTGCTTAAAGGTTACAGTGGAAAATTAGGACAGGGACAATGTTGAATTGCTTCAATCACTACACTTACTGTGGTTCCTTGACTAATACCTTCAATATTATTCATAAGCCTTTCATTTCTGATTCCAGTTTGATTCTACTCCACTCTTCAGCAAGTAGTCTATGTAATTTCAAATGAGCAGATGAGCTTCAGTACACCAGGTCTAAGTAAAGTGCTGCTTGATACTCCATAGTTGTGAGAAGCCAATCTTCATCTTTCTGACCTTTATGCCATGTCCCTGTGTTTGGTGTGCTGTGCAATTATGCGGTCACTTGTTCTCCCCAGCCTTATACAACAGATGCATTCTTTATATTTCTTTTCTTAAAATCTTTGTTGCACTATTCATAGCACAAAGACCTTTGTATCACAGCAACCTTTACAACATATCCGACAGTGAAGGGAAATATACTGCAACCCCCAACCAGCAGAGTCTGAGATGGCTCTTGTTTTCACATGATGGTCTGTGTATAATTGTCTATATACGCGGGTATGCATGCGTGTGTCTGTGTTCATGTGTTATCAGTCTGGTTTGCCAGCGTTATCTCAGGATTTTGCAGGGCTCTCTCTGTATTTGGCTGTACTCTGTGGATCAGAATGGAAGGCATCTGGTGTTTGTTCATAGCCCAGATTTGATTTTTTTTTTTTTTTTTTTTCTTTCATGCTCATGTATTGCGATGGTCTTGTGTGTGCTACACTCTGCATATATGATTTTAAAACATATGTATGTACAAATTTAGGTGTGTTAACGATTAGTTCATTAATCCATTAGACAATTGACAAAATAATTAATTAATCATTTAAATCGGGCAAAAACGCAGGGTCCCACTCCCATTTCTTTTTCCTGTTTTTTTTTACAATTGTGCATTGAACATTTGGATCATGTATGGACACCCTGGACTTTGGAAAATTGTGATGGGCTTTTTCACTATTTTCTAAAAATATTTTAGACTGATTTGTCAATTAATTGGAAAATAATTGGTAGCTTAATAAATAATGTGTTTGTACATCTGCAAAAGACTGAGCCATTAAAGATACAGCTGCCTCTACCTGTTCCTCTGCAGATGCCCCAAATGCCCCCTGTATGCTGCCTCTCTGTCCTCTCCCAAAACTTCTTTCCTGCTCCTTCCTACTTTCCCGTCCTCTGTGTGTGTCACAGTTGAACCTTCACTGACCAGAAAGAATAGATGAGGAAGAGGGACGCTGTCCTCTCTGTTCAGCTGCAGAGTAACCTTTGTGTATGAATCTATGCACATCTGGTTTCATGCACTTAAACTGCAACGCATTCACACAGGAGCATGAATAATTTAGGAAGTGTGGAGATCTATAGACACTCACATGCACTCATAATTATAGTATAGTACATGCCTTGATGCTCATAACATGTACATCCCTGTAAGAGCTACACAGTTGATGATTCAGTGTGGCTCTTGATACTGAGCACCGATTGAACAGCCTTTCAAACAATACCAATCTGAACCTCATTACTTCTACATATCAACGCTGCTGCAACAGTTTTATGAGATTGTTTTACATATTGTGTAAGTTAGTGTGTGTCTGTTAAGAAACTGTATTTGGACCCTGTGGGCATTTTAGTGGGATGAACAGAATGTGTTGTTAACACTGTGTGGAGGCAGTCCTCACACTTGCTCTAAAATCAGTCATCACACCAATTAAAAAAACAAAAAAAAACAAAACACTTGCATGGCTCCTTAGCTGCGAGACACAGGAAAGCAAAAAAAAAGAATTAGAGGAGAATAATATTTTTGTCTGTCGGGTCATCCAACTTTATTCATTGAATATTTTCTTTCTTTTTGTGTTTGCTCTTGAGGAGAAGAAAAAAAATACCATTGTCCTTTCCAACAGTTCCATTCTTGACCCATCTACTAACATTACGCTGCATCCTTTTTGGTGTGGATGAAAATAGCTGTAATACAACAGTAAAGCAGATGCTAGTTAGTAGACTGCCAAATATGAGCACAAAAATATGAGCATTGATTTTACATTCATTCATTTTTTCAATCATTCATTCATTCATAGATTCTGAGGAATACTCAGTACTGCATGGGATCAATTCAAGAAGTGCTTAAGCATGATACTTACAACACGCTACTCTACAAATGCACAGTATCCATTAGCTAAATATGTTGGGGAATTGTGTATAGTATGTGTGTGTGTATGTGTTTGTGCGGGTGGGTGGGTGGGTGCTTAGCACTCTTTGCTGCAAAGCTCTGAGGACAGATGGCTGCTCAGTCTCATTGTGAGTTGGTCTACAAGTCTCCTGTCTTTGGCTCTGGTTCTCCATCCTGTCTTGGCCGTGGCATCACAATAATACTCACCCACCCATACAATGTATACACACACACACATACACTTGGAAGTATCTGGGTTCCGTCTACCCTGCAGGGTAACCAAGCTGCCTACTCTGCGATAACCACTAACCCTGCTGCTGCAAGTGACCTGACCCATGCTGGTATCCAAACCAACATGCTAATCGCTGCGACAGGCTACTGGCTCAGCAGGTTTTCATTAAACTTAATGGCACCACATCACTTTACAAGCCGATGAAAGCTTATGGAATGTTGTCAGTGTTTAAAGTTCAACATGTACTTAATTTAAATGGGATAACACTTGATCTTAAGGGATGTATAAACTGTCATTAGACTGCAGCTAAAATGGATATTATTGTAAAACTAACTCAAAAATGTCCACATTATGAGTCCATTTAATTATTTTAAATGTTTACTTCTCTGCTCATGTTGCATTAATTGTACTGTAATTTATGAGTAGTAAATATATTTTTCCCATGTGCAGCTGAACTGTGGCCTTTGTTAATATTTTGGAATCTTAATTAGTATCTTTATGCAGCTTTTCTATTTTATAACTCTCCTCTGAGTTTGCTTTTGTCAGATGAATTCACCCCAGTGAACTGCGCATTAGAAGGCAGTGCCTGATTGCGTAATTAGAAACTACGTTAATAATCAGGCTCTAATAACCAGTAGACCATGAGTGCAAATTTGCCCTGCGTGAATCTGACCCTTGTGATCTACAATGCACAATGTGGAGACAGTGGATTGATAAAAACAGGTTATGATTAAGCTCCAGCTATGCTCGTCCTGCTCTGAATAAAACTGAAAGCCCAGGCAGGCTTGGTATATGTTTGCATGTGTGTGCAGGTGTGTAGGGGAACAGAAGTGTTCTTATTCAATCATCTCTGTGGTTCTGAAACGGATAAAAAGCTGGGAGTGCACAGGAAGCACAGCACGTCTCTCTCTCTGCTCCTCACCGTCTGAGCATGAAAATATACACAAGTGTACTCTCTCTCTCACACACACACAAACACAAAGCAGATGTGGATTGTCATTGCAGGTGCATACGTCTACTGAGCTCTTCAGATTAACAATGTAAAGTGAATCATTGCTCACAGAAGCAACTTACAACTGTGTGTGTACGTGCTCGGATAAATGCCACATTACTGAAAGCTCATGAACATCATGTTATTAGAATATAAACAGTTGCAGCACTTGTTGGCTTGTTGACATGACATCTACTTGAACAGCAACAATACAGTAAAAGCCTCAGTAAACCTCAGCCACAATAATTGTGCCCTCCCCTTTAAATGTGAAATCCAAATCTAGCCCAGACATAATTACAGTGCTGGTGATGTTATGTTTCTCAGCCGCTTTTCCAAACTATTTTGAGCTGAACTTATTAAAGCTGTGCCGCCACTAATTAAGTTGTTTGTCTTTGCAAAGCGATCTCCGCCTGCCCACTGCTGCTTACTAATGAGTAGTTGTGTCACGGCACCCTGCCTGCTGATTGAAGGGGAGATGAAAGCAGGAAAATGGAAGAAAAATGACCCGATGGTGGCGTTGCTGGGGCTGTCGTACGCGCCGCTGAATCACGCCAGTTTGGGCTTGTTAACAGGCAGTTGTGTGGGTGCTCTGAAGGTTCCTGTGGAGGTTATAGACAACACAGGCTTCTTTCAATTGAAAAGCACTGAAATTTAAGGAGAAACGGAGCTATACTGTCGCACATTGGAGTCTTATTCATTAGAATTATGCAATGAGAGGCAGGAAAAAATATGGTACTTGAAGTGACGTTCCACCTAAAATCATTCTTTTACAGTATTGAACAGCAACAGCACCCCAAGTGGATTCGTGTTTATTAGAATGCATTCCAATCGTAGCAACTCTCGCTGTGGAAACATGTTCATAAGACCTCTCCTGCAGCATAATCCACTTCTTCACTGTCCATCTGTATGTTCAGTATGTTGCAAAGACTCATAGTTTTGCCAAAATATGGCTAAATACTGGTGGGGTTGAGAGGGCCACTAAAGCAGTTTATTTACTCATAATTTGGCAAAGCAATAATTGGAACATACTGAGCGCACAGATGGACAATGGAAAAGTGAATTGTGCAGCAGAAGTGATTTCACAAGTTTCTCTGGACTTTTTCTAACTTTTCTAACCTAAAATCTAAGCGATTGAATTCAAGCTGACCACAGCCACAGTTTTTCATGAAGGATCAACCACATAAAATAACGCAACCTTTCAAAGTCTTTTTGTCATTAGCATATAAATTGTTAGCTTGAGTGTTGACATTAACTGTGCTGGGGGTGTTAAATATGACAAGTGGAAGGAAGAGCAGAAAGAAGTTTGTCAGCCAATAGGTGGCTTATCCCTGTTGTCCACATGTGTTGAGTCAGGCTGTAACAACAGTGGAAAGCGAAGTCCCAGCTTTTATTTTGAAGGATCAGTGTTTGAACCCATACCTCAGACTGTGTAAAAGCAAACCCTCAGAGGCAGGGGTTGTGTGAGCTAGTATAGACCTAATGGCTTTCCCATCTGCTGTGTCTGGGCAGTGTTGGGCTGCTGAGGGACCCCGTGCTCCTGCATGTCATCTAATACACAACATGGAGGGAGAGCAGTCAGGTAATTTTAGTTTATTCTGAAGACATTACTAGAAACAAACTGAGTGTGTGCATGTCTGACTGAGTCCATAATCATATGAAGAAACGAACTGTGTATGTCACTGTCTGCACATTTGCTTGTGAGGATATACATGTACATTTGCATGCAGATGCATGCATGTGTTGTAGCGTGAACATTGTAATGTGAATGAAGTCACAGCCTGTGGTAACACGCAGAATAATCTACACACGCTCATTCTCAGTCTCATATTCTGGAGGCACAGCATCATCTCTCAGATTACTACGAATGACATCAGTTAAAACACAACAGCAGGATATGTTGGCAGTCATTTTGAATAATCATCATTTCAGCGATTTCTAGATTCTATATTCAAATATTTTGTCATTGCACACAGAAAGGATTCCTGGATTGAATGCATTAAACCTGAGTTGACCTTTTAGTCAGGAAGCTGTACACAGACAAAGCTATGAATCAAAAAACCCAAATAAATCAAAAGGCATGCAGCATTATTTTTTTTTTTTTTACAAAAATGCGGAAATGTTCACGAGTGAGTAGTACCCACTCACTGAACACTGCTGTGTGACTGCTAATGTATGTATGACCAGAGTTTGCATGGCAGAGGCCCATGCATGCGGTCTTGCAAGGTTACTTCATGTGACTTTTCTGGCTGGAGGGTTTCTCTCTGCCTCTCTCTCTCTCTCTCTCGCTTCTCTCCGTCTCTCCCACTTTGAAGCGTGCTGTGCTGTAGGGTGCTGTCTGAGCCAGCAGCAGTCTGAATGCTGATGAATGTCTGCACAGATAACCTGCGACTGATCTCACTGTCTGTCTCCCCTCGAAGTTAACCCTTGTGTAGCCAGGCAAGTTAAAAAAACAGGAAGACATCCTTGTTTAAAGCATTAGCAGGGTGATTGAGGGTTTACACACATTTACACACTCAGCACTTTGGTGCTGCACAGAGCTACAGCCAGACTTGCAAATGAGTTGGCAAATAAGTATCTGAAGTTAGAGGCTAATACCTTATTCAAGTGTCTTCCAATGATAGTCTGTTGACTTCGAAATATTACCCTCTCCGAAGAGTCCACGTCTATAACCCTCACAAAACTCCTCTAGACTTTTGTCCTCCCCGCTCCTTTCTCCTCACGCCACTTACTTCTTTTTCATCACTCCAAACTACTTCTAGCAGCACATTAGTCCTCCCGTTTTAGAAAGGGTTTAAATCTTTCTGCCTGTCTACTTTCCCTTCTGTCACTTCCACTCCAACTTACTCTCTTAACATCGGACTCAGAATAACACACCGCTCAATTCGTCCTCTTCCTCCCTCAGAGACACTTAGATTTCGTGTTGTCAAATGTTATGTTGCTCTGCTGGCCACAGAGCTTGTAATAACCTGTGGCGGAAGTTTTA
>NC_079371.1:8617500-8692500 GCF_021018895.1 Seriola aureovittata | reverse complement strand
AAGCACCAGGTGGGCAATTCTGGTTTATCAAAAGCTTATTTTCCCAGTCTTGACCATCATCTGTGATAATAACATTGTATTCACCAAGATGAATGTGAGGTCTGGGAATGCCGAAGTGTTTCCTAAAAGAAGTCTGACAGGCCAAATTAAATAAAAAAGCAGTCGGACAATGATGAACAATAAAAAATATCACCAAGTGAAGTTCACACACTGCCTTTAGCATGGTTATCTAAAGCCCTTTAAACTGTCGGGTTGTTTACAACCTCTTTTACAGTCTGATCGTTTATGTTCCCTGCCCTGTCTGTCTTCAGTGGCATAGCGATGTCACAACAATCACAATATTATCCTAACCGATAGAAACGGCAGCTAAAAGTACAAAAATAAGACCCAAGTTGTCCTTTAAGATACCAGGATTAATTCACGATTGCTGTCACACGTTCGTTCAGGTTTTAACCCTACAATCTTAACCCTACATCCTTGTGCTAGAACCATATGTAAAATAACTTTCTGTCCACCAAATTGAAGCACTAAAATTAGTATTAAGGTCTTCTTCAGATCATTATGGCCCCAACAGGATGAACAGTTGATTCTGTGGTTTAATTACTATAATAATTACTGTATGATCACATTCTACTTAAACTGTGCACATGTGTATAATATCTTAATTCCACTGAATTCCTGGATTTTGCATTTGGGAAGGAAATTGTGGGACTTCCAGCACAGAGGCCACATATTTATTTCTGAATCGGTCTCATCTTCTTTATTAAGACATACGAGACAGTAGGGCTGGATGGATGACTCTGGGTTATTATAATGGAGTATGGGGGGGGGGACTTTAAACTTCTCAGGGTAAACTGATTAAGCTCATTAAAATGTAATTACAAAGAATTACAACCGAGACCTTCGGATGTCCGGTTTGCTGTGTGCATGTGTGTGAATGTGTGTGTGTGTGTCTAACTCCTACATAACTGCATGTCTACCAGGTGCAAAGCCTCTCCCAGACATTTAAGAAGGGCAGGGGAAGAAAAGGAAAAAGCCAGAATAACAGTGAAATTTAAGAAGAAATACAAAAGCAGCGAGAGAAAGAACAAGAGAAGGGGATGCAAGAGCAGAAAGCAACATGACAGGGGTGAAAGTTTTCCAGTTGGGCCAGATCTCCCAGAGCAACGTCTGTTCTGCTCGTTATGGAAGTCTACCTGTCATTCTTTCTACATGCATACGTGTGCGTGTCTGTGTGTGTGTCTGTGTGTGTGTCTGTGTGTGTGTCTGTGTGCACGCGCGCACTGTTGTTGCAGTACCGAGGAATGCCAAGAATCCCTCTCCCTAAAAGAGTCACTACCACGTCAGGCAGTTTTATCAACTGGTCTCATCTTCACTTCCATCCCTCCTTCCTTCCTCCCCTCCCCCTCTCCCTCCGTCCTTTTTTCCCTCTGTTTCCATAAGCTTGTAGGATCATAACAAATGAGTCAGAGGTCAAACATATTTGTCATTATATAAAGAGAGAGAGGGCAGCAACAGAGGAGGGAAATGAGAGAATAATAAAGAGCTGAGGGTGGTCAGTAGAAGATGAAAAATGGGCTCCATTTGCATTTTACACGTTTTACAAGTTGTTTATTTAGCTGACACTCTTTCCAGAAAGTGACTTGTAATGAGAGAAAGGGCAGAACGACCTCCACTTCCATTATCACCAAATTACAAGCAGCCAGTAGTAAAACAGGAAAGGGTCAGGACCATATCAGTTAAAATAATAATCCAGGATAAATTAATGTCGCTTGTACTGCTCTCTGGTCTACATGAGAGGATGAGTTTATGTTTGTTTTGGTATCAGATGAAAAATCTGAGTACTTAAAAGGACACTTTAGCAATTTCACACATCGGCTCTGTTTCTGAGTTCAGATTTATAACAGGAGGCCTGTGGAACAAACTTGGGTGGTGGGAAGAGAGGACTAAGAATTTAGAAACAATGACATTCCACATTCATTAAAAACAAGAAATAGTTTTGTTGAAAGAGTTTGGGTTTTTTTATCATCAAAAAACATCAGAAAGCGTTCTTGGTTTTCATGAAACAGAAGGACATCATGTGATTCACAACTCCTTTCTGACATTTTCACACAAATTGAGCCACAGTTGTGCTATAATTAAAGGTCAACAGCAGATAAAAAGTGGCTGTTTTAAGTTGCCCTTTTTAGATTAAACGGCTCTGTTCTCATTGGTGACATAATTGGAATGATGATGACATTTGTCTTCAAACACTTTGCCAATATCAGTGTTTGCTTGAACCTTGCCATTCCCGCACAGTGACAGAATGATACTATTTAAGCATGCTCGCCTATGAAAGGTGAGAAGTAGCGTAATGCTCGGTGCTGCGCTACGCAACACCGAGTCATTTGTCATCCACTGACAAGCCATGCAGCAGAAATGAACCGAGGCCAACGTCAACAGTGTCGGCACTGAGAGAGAGAGAGAGGAGAGAGAGAGAGAGAGAGAGAGAGAGAGAGAGAGAGAAGGAAAGGTACAATCTCACAAAGAGAAAGGCAGGAAAGAAGTGACAGAACAGAGAGGAGTGGAGGAAGGAAGGCATGGCGGGGGGAATAATATTTGAGAAGGGAAGCAGAGAGACGGAGATAAGAAAAGAGAAGAAAAACCACAAGCGAGAGGAAACGCTGGAGGAGAAGAGTGAGGAAAACGGAGGAAGTGATAGAAAGACAGCACAGGAGAGACAGAAAAATGCAGTAGAGTGATAAAGAGATTTGATTAAAGGGGACAAGAAAGAGGAGAGAATTTTATCTTGGTGAGAGAGACCCTAAATCCTCCTGCTGACTGACATTTCCTCTTCCCTTAAATACCTTCATCTGAATTGCTTTTGTCTGCCTATCCTGTGTGTGTGTGTGTGTGTGTGGGTGTGTGTGTCTCTTCATAATCTAAGGAGGCTTTGTCCTGCCATGGGTAGGTTAAGTCTTTGTGGCCCGTATTAAATCCACTTGTTGAACATAATGATGTTACAAGTGGCTCCTTTGAATACAACAGTCACGGTTCTCACAAAACAGTGGGAAAGGAAGGGCTGAAAATTGTTCATTATTCATTTTAAGTCACTGTTCTTTCCTTCCTTCCAGCTTTGTTTCTTTTTTTTTTTTTCCCTGTCACACACTCCTCTGTGTTTCTTGAGGCTGACAGCCGATCAACTACTGTGTTAAAATGAAAAATATAAACCTTTCATGTCTTACAGCAACAGAGAAACTGTCCAAACAAGAAAAATATCAACTTTATGTGACTTGACAATTGTTAGATTGCCGGTTCGTTTCAGTTTCTTGATGTAGTACAACTGAAATTGCAGGTTTTCACAGCAGAAGACAGAGTAAACCTGACAGGAGATTTCCGAAGCTGTCATAAGGATCGAGGAGAGCAAAGGAAGCAGAACCAAAAACACGGCAGGGCTTCGTGGTGAGTACGTTTCGCTTCTGCACCAACAAGCTGTTTAAGGACTGCTTTCACAAGGAAGGCACCGGCCACTCAGCGGGGAAAGACAAACAGAGTGAGCGTGATATCAACTCTTTCTTTCCTCTCAACCTTTTTTATTTCTTTCCTGACAGGTCATTTGTGATAATAATCCGGAAACGATGCATTAAAGTGCTTTTAAACCAAAATTTTAAGAAAGCAAAAAGAAACCAATCAAAGGTTAAATTACTTCCTGAAAAACTTACAAAAATAAGTAGATGGATTAAAATGGTAATGAACAGCTTCCAACAGTAAGACAAGTGCCTCGCAAACTCAAAATTATGCCTTTAAGTGTATAAAAGGTTCAGGTGTCCTTCCTGTTGGTAGAACTGATTAAACGTGTCTCCCAGGAAGAGATAAAAGCAGCTGAAAAAGACGGATAGCTCAGTTGACCCAAAGCATCAGCTCCCATTGGAGCTGCAATGGCCCAGTCAGCCAATCATAAATTAGCCGCGGCAGGCTGTTATTAAAGGGTTCAAACATCCGCCCGGCAGCGGAATTTCACTGTGAACGGTGATTGGTGGGACCGCCCGGGGCACCACGGTAACGACGGGTCCTTTCAATGACACGGAGCTATGCTAGTGTCGACATCAGCTCAGGTGAAAGGGCAGCGCTGAGGGAGAGACCACTCACACTCTAACTGCACAGTCACAGTGTGGGTGGGTTTGCCTGTGTGTGTGTGTGTGTGTGTGTGTGTGTGTGTGTGTGTGTGTGTGTGTGTGTGCATGTGTGCCAACTGTCACATTCAGCCTTTCTCATTAACTGAGGGGCTGATTTATTATTACTTTAATTACAGAGCTCTGGATGCCAATCAATTAAGACCCTGACCTACGACCTCTAACAGCAGCCTTCCACAGGTTAAAGTGTGTGCGCAATTGTGTATCTGTGTGTGTGTGTGTGTGTGTGTTCTTTAAATCAGGAAGTGCAGCAGACTAAAGCTGATCCTGTTTCGGACAACAGAAGACCTCATAGCCGCTCTGCTTCTCCTAATGGACTCTTTATTAACTGGCATTACACTATACAGACGGTAGTGATGTGTTTAATAGGGTAACAAACCACCGCATGTACTGGGATTACAGTAATCTGATTACTATTATATAGAAAGTGGACTGTAGCTTGATAACTGGGACCATTAGATGAACAGTAAGCAGGGAAATAACAAAACTGCGTTCATTGTGTACAGCTTAATTTGCAAAATCATTGACACTGTAAAGCACACATTTTGACAAAATGCATGTAAACTTATAGATAAATTTTTTCATTATTTACAAATATATGTATATATACTGCTTTGCATTCAATTGCAGTTCACCCCTACTGTGAAATTCTTCAGTTTTTCAAATGAGCATTTGCTTTTCTCGACAGATCACATAGTCTGAATGAATATTTTTGCAGCGTGCATGTTGATGGGATTACAGTAATCTTATTAAGATACATTAATTAGGATTAAGAATTTTATAAGATTTTCACCATTATTTAAAGGATTTTCTGCTTTCTTACTAATTTTACTTATGATGCTTGTCTAAACTGCTGTGCTTTGTACTTTATGTTTGTCGTCTTTCTCCTCGGTGAAAACATTTTTTAAGGATTTGTTTTTGCAACTTTTATCACTTTCACACACCATGACTTCTGCTTCAGTCTGAGTCACTTTGGATGGATATGTTTGTAATGGCTCATCAATCAAAGTTATTTTAACCACTGGAGGTTAGGTGGAGTAACAGACACACAAACACACAAACACACACACACACACACACACACACGTAAAGCACACATGGAGATTTTCAGTGACTGAAATTGTATTTACGAAAAGATATAGGCCTAGAAGGTTTCAATTTTCAAGAGAAACAATAAGATTCAACACAGGATTTTGGCATGATTAAATGTGCGCAGTTGGAAAACTGTCTTCTAACCTGAAAGCCAACAAATCAATGACCTACTTACAGGCAGCCAGAGCAGAAGGAACACAGCAGGATCACATCACCTGAGTATCAGGTAATCATATCATCCATCAACTGTATTCTGCTGTAGGCCCCTTATGGACAGATTTCTTGAGTTAATATTAATCATTCATAATTCAAATTAACATGATTCAAAATCAAACCTAAAATACTGCATCCTAGATATTTTTCCTATTGAAATTCAAGAAGTCTTAAACTCCAACAATGTTTCATTCATCCTCTCCCAAATAATTCCCTCAGCAAAGATTTGCACAACAGTTCAGCTGAAATCTGTGTTTCTGTATTGGCCGTCAAACACCACCCACCTTCCAGTGGTAAGACCCTGACAGTCCTGGATCTGACACCAACAAATCATTACTAATCTAATGGGAACAGGGCTGTCAGTAGTTCGGTGAGTGTGTGTGTGTGGGTGTGTGTATGTGTGTGTGTGTGTGTGTGTGTGTGTGTGTGTGTGTGTGTGTGTGTGTGTGTGTGTGTGAGACAAGGAAAGAGACGAAGGAAGACACGAAGAGACATTGACACCTATCACAGTTAACCTTATGTGAGCACTCTGTATGTGAGAGTCGTGTCCGCCTTCGAGTTTCATCACCCTCATCTCTGTATATCATGTAATGCATAACATAACATAACGCCTCTTCGTGAGCTTAACTTTATTTCCTGGCTGTCAAAACAGTTGGCTATACACTGAAGGTTGGAAAACTGAGCTAAATATTGGAAGGTCACTGGTTTAGATCCCTGGACTGGCTCCTTCCCACAATGTACAATGTGAACAAGCGCCTCAGGAAGACATACAACCCCCTCAACTCATTCAATAACCAACTAATGGTCCAAGATGCAAGCCAGGTTAAATGAAGTCCCACTGCTATTGATTTAGTAATGCATTTATCAGATTCCTATGCATCACTTTTGTGTGTGTGTGTGTGGGGGGGCTGCTAGTTAACAGATAATGAGCTATCTATATGCAGCCACCATTTCACATATTGTGTTCCTTAGTTACAACATAAAGACATATATGGTAAGAAAATGAGATAAGGATTCACACAATAAAAAAAAGAGGAGAGTGGTAGAATGAGGGAGGCTGAAGGGAGAGAGAAATTAATGAAAAAATGTGAGGTGCATGAGGAAGAAATGAATGAATTATGGGTAGGACAGAGATACAGAGGAATATTAATATTGTCTGATGCAATCACGGAAATTAATGAAGAACATACTGACTGCGAGATAAAGTGGCGCATAAAGGCTGACTCAGTTGATGATGGCATTACTTGCAATTTCAGTGCATTAAGACGCATCAATTCTCGGAATTACTTGTTCTAAATAAAAGTTTGCATGTTTCCCAAAGTAGAAACAAGTTGCTGTATAAATCCAACTTAAAATGAAACTTAAAATAAATTCAGTTACACACTTTCTCACCAAATTAATTCACAGCTTTCCACAACCTCATGCATCCTCTGGCCAGTTTTTCTCTGACAGATTTATTTCAAAGAGTCTTTTGGGGCCACAAAGTACGGGAAACTCAAACACACAAGCAAGCACACACACACACACACACACACACACACAACACACACACACACAAATTGCATACAACACCCTCAAATTCTTGCACACACACAAGCCATTGAAGGAGAAAGCAAATACAACTCTTGCTCATACAGGATGGAATGTGTGATGCTATGGTGATGTGCTAACACCTACACTATAGACAGATGGAAAGACCTGTGCGTCTGTGCGTGTGTGTGCATGTGTGTGTCCATACTCTCACTTCCACCGCTATGGTGAGGCACTGACACCTAGCCTGCAGAGACGAACAAATGCAGGTGGATTGTGGGATACATGAGGCATACAAAAGAGCCCGCAGAACAGCAGAATGACAAAGAAGTCCTTCTCCTCCTTCTTCAGCACGCAAGAGAGGAAAATACGATGAGGGCTGCTTTTGTGTTTAGACACCAGATTAGAGGCTTCACAGTGTGTTGTGTCTGAGTCAAAATTCACTTTCTGAGGGTTCGGATTTCATTTCTCCAAAAACAGACCAGGTTCAAGCCGTTGGAAATGATTCCTCACATCCATGTTGCTTAGAGAATTACATGGATGGTGTTTAAAAGCATTCATTCAAATCAGATATTTGGTCAGTCGCATTTTAAAATCCAACTCCGTTCTCTGACTAACTAATATATTCATTACATTATGTGTGTGGTAGAGAAATCATCTTTCCAGACCATGAAGTTTACTTGGATGGATGAATGGATGGATGGATGGACGGATGGATGGATGCACAGATGGATGGATGCACGGATGGAAGGAATAAAAAGTGTTTTTTATTATGAACTCATCAGCTCTACTTTATTTCTAATCCTGCAAAATGCTCTGATTAACTCTGATTACTGCAGATTGGCCATTTATTATGTAAATGACTTTGTAAACACTGTTTAACTGGTGGGTGCACTATAAATCTAGCACAGTGATGTATATGTGCAGCTCAAATTAAACAAGCATCTTAATAACAACTTTGTATTAAGCAGGAGGAGGTTTAATCGTCTCACACCCGGGAGCTGTTGTCACACCTGAACCGTTTGAGCAGTTTAGGGGCTCAGTACTTTGCTGAGGGGCATGTTTGACAGTAGTTGTTAAATGACAGGTTAGAGTGTTTGTTTGCTTGTGTTTTATCAGATTTTCCACAGGAACTGAAGATTCGGGCCACTCTCCAACTGCCTTTATTCTTAAACTAAAAATAATAATGCTCTCTTGAGTGACTTGGCTTCAGTCAGGTTTTATAAAATCAAAAAAGTGGGACATTATTAAAACTTTTTCAAACGGTTGAAACCAGAAACATATTTTTTGATATATTGTATTTTGATTCACTGCTGCTCTGAATTTCTCATGAAAACATATTCTTCATGATGACAAGTTTGTCATCATGAAGAATTTGTTTGCTCCAACTGAGGTTGTGTTTTCTTGAGACAAACTGAGTCTGTCATCCTCTTTCCTTTCTTCCTACCTTCGTTCTCTCAATCTCTCTCTTCGTTTAGTTTAACTCCCTCATTCTGCCACTGTCTCCTTCTTCCCTCCATCTCCTCCTCTCTCCCCCTCTCTCTCTCCACCTATCATCCCTCTATGATGCGTTTTCTGAATTAGCGAGAGAAAGAAAGATCCATATATTATTAATATTATTGTCTGACAGATCATCCACAGCATTCACACAAACACATCATGGTTTATTCATCAACTTAAAGACTTCAGAGTGATCGAGTTGATTGATCAAGAAGTTGGAAAAAAGGGAAAACAGAGCGGGGTCACAAGGGAAGAATGAGGGAAGAATGAGATTTACAGAATAAAATGGGGACAAAACAGAAAAGGGAAGTTGAAAAAAGGGACACAGCACAACAGAAATAGACCAGAAAAGTTAGTATAGGATTTCTTTCTATTGTTTTCAATACATAAACTGCATAGCAACACATTTGCTCCATGAAAGCAAATGAGGGCTTCATCAACCTCCTTGAACGGCAGCACAAACATTGGACACTGTGAAATGTCAGCTACGAAATACTGAAAATCATTGTGAATTGACTTTAGATGGTGTTTTATAATTCAGCCATATGCACATTGGAAAACAATAGGTTTTCATCCTCAGATAACCACATGAAATATGGCCAACACTAAAACATACATTTCTTTCATTAATTACGGCATTTAGGGAAGATGATATACAGTGTCTGCTTTCACCAAGTCCATGAAAAGAATAAAATTCAACTGCATTTTGTGGAAAGTTTCAATCTTTTGCATGAAATTCACTTGACAGCTGGATGGAAATGTAGCCAAAGAGACAAAAGAGAAAACAGAGAGAGACAGTGGACGGGGTTGTAAAGGGTAACATGATTGGCATTGCTGAGATTCCTTTGAAGTCTTTTGTTGTTTGTGGGCATGCGTGTGTGTGTGTGTGTGTGTGTGTGTGTGTGTGTGTGTGTGTGTGTGTGTGTGTGTGTGTGTGTGTGTGTGTGTGTGTGTGTGTGAGTGAGTGAGAGAGGAGGTCACAGTTGGAAATCTCTCACTCCAGGGCTAATTTACCAAGACTTACTTAAATTATCTAACGACTTTATGTTCCCAGTAAGAGACAGAAAAACAGAGGGAGGAAACAGGAAAAGAGAGTCAGTTTCTTCATTTCCATCCTTCTGTCCAACATAATACAGAAAAACAACCTCAAAGCCAGTTATTGAGGCCAGCTCATATTGATTTGTATATGGTGCTGCATCCCGGCCAACTGATTATTACTTTACAGGCTGAAAGGACTCTTTCCTCTCTCTCCATGTTATTATATTTTTTGATTTTGTACTTTTCCCCATCCCTCGTCCTCTCCTCTTTTTTGACATTCTCTCTCCATTCATCCATGCACATGCTGACATAAAGGCGTGTGTGTGTGTGTGTGTGTGTGTGTGTGTGTGTGTGTGTGTACTCCATACAAACAGATACACACACAACCACACAAAGCAGTTAGCACACACACACACACACACACACACACCTGCACACACATGAAACAGACAGTGCAGTTATTGACAGACGGCACCTGGTAACTCTTAATGAATAAACTGACAGACAGACTGACAGACAGAAGAGGAGGAAACGGAAATTAACACCCCTTCACCCCCACCCCCTCCTCTCCATTGCCGTTTCATCCACATGTTTATTCTCTTTTTGCAACTTTATGCAGACGTAATAACAACATGCATGAGTTTAAAGTAACACTGCTCACATTTTATGATGGCCTTTGAGAATGACGTATGCTGTTATTCATTTATATTGTAAAGCTCTGATGCATGATTGTAAAACAACAATGGAGAAATGAAGGGAAAATTGTGAAACATGAAATACCATGTTGCACAAACATTTTGACAGTTAGGATAACACGCAGGACTCTTAAAATATGGTGCAGTAATCAAACCAGCTGTGCTAAGCATGCACCGTTTCTTCAATAAATAATCAAGTATATATAACTATTATAAAACAGCACAAATAATTGACATTTATTTCAGAATTTTGTCATAAAAAAGCTAAAACTTGAGTGATTCTGAGTGTATGCTGCTATTCACCTGTTTTGATGCTTTACAATGTCTTTTTTCTCTCTTTCTCTTAAACTTTCCCTCCGTCTTTTACAGACCATGTCTTTGTCCACTGTTCTCCCTCCCCCAGCCCAACCAGCAAGGAATGCAGTTGTTGAGGAGACTGTGTGTGTGTGTGTGTGTGTGTGTGTGTGTGTGTGTGTGTGTGTGTGTGTGTGTGTGTGTGTGTGTGTGTGTGTGCAAGTGTGTGCATGTGGATAAAACATTCCTACCCCCCGTTATGTGGAAGCGCACACCTGCGGGGCACCTGAGTTCACAGGGTCACACACACACACACACACACACACACACACATATGCACACAGACAGAGACACACACTTTGTTGGACATGCATGACTGTGCACCAACTACCTGTTGCTCTCTTTTCCTCTACCTGCCCTGTGCCTACCTGAAGAGAACACACAGCAATTCTCTCCTCATCCACCTCCCTTTCAACATGACCTTTAGGCACTGCTGCATGCATCTTTCTTTCTTTCTTTCTTTCTTTCCCTTCCTTCCCGCCGCCCAGTGTACAACCAGTGAGAAAGTCATTAGCGATAGTAGTTTGTACTGGGATTAGGAAACTAAGCTGGTAAATACAGCAGAGCTTTCAGCTGGCAGCCAGAAAACGGAAGACAGAAGAGGAGACAATAAAGCTGGTAGATACAGAGGGGTAGAGAAGGAGAGAGCGAGGTGGGGGGCGAATGAAGGCGAAAGTAAGAGAGACAGAAAGAAAGTATGGCGCGATTAGGACCTAGTCAGTAAAAAAGAAAGCAGCCTCCCTCATTGCTCATTAAAAGTTGAGGGAACTCAAACAGAGCTGGTGGCAGCTTGCAGCCCCTCTGCTGAAAACCAAACAGAGCGAAGGAGCGAATGGGAGGCGAAGAGAAAAGAAGAATGACAGAGAATGGAGGTACTTAGTTTTCCCAGTCGTTTAGCAGTCGTGTTGTTGTCAGTCTTTAAAGAAGCTTAGAGAGGACAGCCATTCACTCTGGGGCGGGCGGACACAGCTGCTACCCCTGCACACCCACACACACACACACAAAGTAGCACACACTCATGTATCTCCACACATAGGGCATGCTAGTACAGAGACACATATACAGCTTGTTTTACATTTTATGTTTTCTTACAGAATCGCTACATATTGAATTACAAAAGCTAAACAGAACCAGAAAAAAGATTATTTATACTATATATATATATATATATATATATATATAAATATATAAATGAAGAATTTTGACAACAAAGAACATTTTCAAAAGAACAGCAATATAAATTAGGATTTACGCTTGACACTGTGTAATGTGGTTATCTGTGGTTGTTTGGCCATTTAAATTCAATGGTTTTCATGTCAAAAGCATCGAATATGCTCTAAGGAGCAATAACAACTTGCATGTTACTAAGCAATCACACCGAAGTCACATCATAACGTATAAAAAGTAAAAGGTATAAAACTGTCTTCATTCACAAGTTGGACACTCACACACACACACAATGAGGCATATACACACACACATGCATTTATGCACACTACCAACTGCTTCTTGTTAACTGTTTTTTACTGTATTACACACAGACACACACACACACACACACACACAGTCAGACACCGTTTGAATCGGTCAATTGTGAGATTGGGACCAAAGGTCTTTGGTTACTGACGAACGAGAAGGAATCGCCTGGTGACAAAGGGCCATCTATGGATGGAGGGATGTGGGTTTGGAGAGTGTGAAAGAAAGAAACAACAAAAAGGAAGAGAGTCAAATGAAAACGAGTGTGTGTACACAGACATACAGAGGCCCTCCAGGCTAAATGAAATGGACTCTCTGTGTGAAGGGCTGAAAGCTTTTAAACAAACTGAAGAACGAGACAATCTGAAAGAAAAAGAGCTGGACTCAATATCTGGAGAGAGCGACAGACAGATAAACACACGGATACGTCCAAATAAAGATTTTTGAGAAAGACAAAAAGCACAGGAGCAGTCAGAGCATTTCTTTTTCCCAGAAGATGAAATAGAAGAAGAAAAAAAAAAAAACTGTAGGCGAATTGAACGTTCAGACGAAGACTTTCAAAGTTAACCTGCATCAGTTTGATCATTTAACTTGAAAAACCACAGCGAAATGGGATTGATGGGAGGCAATTAAGTTTGATGTCAGCGACTGACCCAACAGTGCAGAGCCAGGTCAAACAGTCCCAGCCATTATGATTAGTGGAGTCTAAGATGTGCGTAATTACGTTCAGGTACATCACCATTAGCCCTGAAAACAAGCATTTGAGGAAAGTCCATTTTATTACTCTCAGGCTCACTGCTTATCCTCCATCTCTGCAGATGCCTCCTGTTTGGGTGATTTTAAGACGAGCCGTCTCTCAGTAAGAAAGCGACTCTTATTTGCACGGCTTCAGAGGGAGGACCGAGCATTTTGTTCACAATCTGAAACAACTACAGAATAAAATATAAACATACAGAAGCTGCTCAAAACAACCGTTATTTGGAGGATAAATGTCCCAAACACTTTCACTCTCCAAGTGAATGTACCCCACTTGTCACCTCATCTACACATCTTTGGACTCTAAACCAGCAGATGCCTATTTACAGGGTGATGATTTCCACTTCTGAGTAAACATCTTCCAGCTTCACTCCACTCCGCTCAGAACGCATTTCACACTGTGCTCACCTCTTTCCACTGAATTCGTTTAGCAATATACATATATATGTATATTTATATTTTTAGTTTGAACATGGGGCTTTGGTGCAGCACGTTGTGAATAAATTTGCATCATTAACAGAAATCACCAAAAGGAAATTGCTGCTGCTGGATATGCATCTAAAATGTGTTCTCTCTCTGTAAGAATTACATCTGGTACATGGAAATGAAGCAGCTCATCTAAAGTGTATGAAAACTTAGATGTATAATTACTTCTTTTTTTCTTCAATGTCCCTGTTGCTGGTGGTGTGTGTGTGTGTGTGTGTGTGTGTGTAATTTCAGCTTAGCGGACAGTAAAAAGAGGAAGCTGTGGGCAATCGGCTCCTCTCTGTACTCTCTATGTGGTTTGTATAGTGTGTGTCTTGCTCTGATCATGGGTGAGTAGAAGGGCAAGCGTATGATGAGCCTGAATTTGTATGTGTGTGTGTGTGTGTGTGTGTGTACCGAGTGTGTTCATGCACATTTCCTTTGCCTACAGATCATATGAGCGTGGGAGGTTTTAAAAATGCAGTGCAGACCAAAATATGTGTATGTGACTGAGTGTGTGTGTGTGTGTGTGTGTGTGTGTGTGTGTATATAGATTTCCCAACCCGCCTATTTACAGCTAAAGGAAAACTATGATGAGAGAGAGCGAGAAAGAAAGAGACAGAGGGAGAGAGGGGGCAGACATAAAACTCTCTCCATCTGGCCCAGTGGTGAGCCTGCCAGAGCACGAGCGCGCGCGCACGCACACACACACACACACACACACACACACACACACACACACACACACACACACACACACACACACACACCGATTGAAAACAGTGTTATTTTCTTGTTTTGTTCTATTCTCATTTCGCAGTCATAAACACTACCTCACAAACCAACATCCTGACAGCATCAGCAATCACACGCAAGTACGCGTGTAGGCACACACTCACATGCATGCATGCATACAAGACACATGCAAAAGTGTGAGACAGACAAACTAACTAACAGACAGCCCCATAGACAAACAGACAGCACGCAGACAGACACACATACAGTGTCTCCCCCTTAAACAACCACAGTGGCATTTGAAATTGAGGCCCCCAACTAAGAAACCCCACCTCCTCAAAAAAAAAAAAGAAAAAAAAAAAAACCCACAATGTTGGTGGGTTTAGGGATTGGGTAACACACACAGACACACACAAACATACACACATACACACATTTTCATGGTCCTATTACAAACTTAATACCGACTTAATCACTGCAGAGGTTTCCAAACCTCTTTTCCTGGCCACAAAGAGTCTTTTCCTTTCCTCTAATAAAGACGACCTCTCCTCTGCTCCAGTTAGAGAGATACTGGTGCAGCAAAGGCTCAATTTATCAGTCTGCAACCTTTTTTTAATTAAACAGAACATCTACCTGAAACAAGGGAAAGGCCCTTAGATAAGAAGAGTAACTTCGACATTAAATTATGAAGGTTGAAACTCTTAAATGAACTTGGAAAAACTGCTGTCTTTGTCATGCACTTGAAAGGGCTTGAAATAGCCTAAAAGTATCATGTTTAAGAAATGTTTTATGAGCAGTGTTAATGTTTTAAATAGATAAGACATTTTTATGTTGTCTACTTCTGTCTTTAACTGCCTTATGTTGCCAGTTTCTCGAGGTCACTAATGTAAAACAGTGACTTAACCTCGAGAGGCTTCCTGCTTAAATAAAGGATTTTTAAAAGAGCAGCATAGTCTACAGTAACTTTGCTCAGTAGCAGCAGGCCTGAATAATTAATACAAATGTGATTATATAACATACTTGAATTTCAGGTTATTCACTACTGTAATTTTATGTCCACAAGTTTCAGTGTCACAGTACATGAATTCAAAGGTTCTTTATTCTGGCCTATTGCTAATGCCATAGTATACAAAACACACCTCACTACTACTTTTTTTTTTGCAAAGTAAAATCTCAGCTTATGGTCAAAGCAGTTGTTTATTTTTCCATATGTCACATATAATGTCTTAAACGCTGTTGACGGGATTTTAATGAAGCTTTGGAAAATATGGACCAAAGTCATTAAACCATTGTTTTCCAGCACTTGGAAAAAACGCAATGATTACCCCACAGGGGCGGTACAGTTACTGCTCAAAAAACGACTTTTGATAGCGTTTGGCCCAGAGAAAAAAAAAAAAAAAAAAAAAAAAAAAACTTGGCTTATATTCTGTGGCTGTGTTTCTTTAACAATAAGCAAAAGTGCATTTTCAGATAGTTGTGTGAAGTTACGCTCCCATGCATTTCAAACCACATAAACTCTACAATTCAACTGATTGAGGATCAAGTGCCAGCAAAAGTCGCCCCCCTGTGTCTTTCTTGCCTTTTGATTTCAACAATGCC
Organism: Seriola aureovittata; assembly: GCF_021018895.1. NCBI lineage: Eukaryota > Metazoa > Chordata > Actinopteri > Carangiformes > Carangidae > Seriola > Seriola aureovittata. Next base: position 8,676,875 of record NC_079371.1, on the reverse strand, counting down.
AAAGATAAGTGAACAGTCTGTTCTCCTAGGAAACCAAGCCCAAGGAAATATTTCTATTTAATGTTTAACCGCTTTAAAATAAAAATCCTACCTAGATGGGGGTTTTGCCATTAATCCCTATGTCTGCTTTATTACTCAATCAACTGCATGCATATGCTAATACTGGTGCCTGTAAACGAGCTTACCATACGTGTTCTGTTCGAGGGGGCTAAGAGTCTCCTGCTGTGCTGTTAATGTACTGGTCAGCCACAGGGAAAAATGCTCATTTCTCTCTAACGGTTTTAAATGACTTGACGAAATGACAAATTAACCTCCGATGACGGGATCAAACCAGAGACAAACTAATAGAAGACGCCTGTATTGCATCAAACACACATACACAGCACATGAGCAGATGCGCCGACAAACACATGCACACAGACGCACAAACATGCATCAACACACACAAAAAACGACATGAACGCAAACTTGAAGGTATAGACGGACACACACGTACACACACGTACGCACACGTACACAGTGACCACAAAAACTGCTCTGTCAGGCACCGCAGAAAGGAGAGGGGTCATCTGATGAAAGACCGGAGGATAATTGATGATATTTCTGTGCTGGAGCCTCTACCGTAAAACAGATTTCACATCCGTTATGTCAATGAGCTTGGACAGTTGAGTTGCGATTGGGGAAACTAGTCTTTCGCGAAGGTGGTGGCAAGACAAGACACAGCTCTCCATGATACAAGCTGCAGCCGCTTCATGAACAAGCAGAAGGTGACGGAGCTGCTCGACAGTGTCGACATTGTAAAAATAAAACACCATTATATTTTGAGGACTCACTGCTGAAGCATCTTGTTGGAACGAGTTATTAAATCCTTTTTTTCTGTCTATACATATAATACACACTTGGCCGTAATACTGCCAAGACAGCAATTTCTGCACGTGTCCACTAATCCACCTCCAAAGGAAGGACAAAGAGGGAGAGGGCAGAGGCAGACAGAAAGAATGGGGGGAAATAAAAAAGATAAAAGTGGAGGAAGACACCAAAGCCTCACATTTTACAGTTAATACTGAGGGCTCAGAGAGAGGTGCAGCGGGAAAGAAAAGTTCTTTTAGGATGGAAAGTTGAACTTTTCTGCAAATGTTTATGTATCAAATTTAACAGGCTGTATGGAAACAGTGAAAGTAACTAAAAGCGTCACCAAAGACCCAGATAAAGTATTTTAATGCTGATGAAGAAATTCAAAATGTATGTGTGAGCTCCCTATTTTAATGATCACCGGTTAATACTTACTTGTGTTGTGGTTGTATGACTATTAGCTGCACAAGACGATTGAATGTAATCTAACCAATTTAAGCTGACAACAAGTTTGATTTATTAAACGTGATTGAAAAAATATAGCTCTGCCTTTTGGGGGGGGGGGGGGGTTCTGTAGCATTAAAAAGTTTGCTCCAAATTAGTTTGAGAATGATTCAAAGCCCATGAGAGAGAGAGAGCGAGAGAGAGAGAGGAAGAGAGGAAGAGAGACAGAGAGCGGAGGACAGAAAACAGACAGAGGGATATTCTCCTGCGGTCTACTCCGGGACATAGGTTAATTCTATTATTGCAGGTCTGCAGAGTGGAAAAAGTAAAGATGATGCTTCAGATTGAAAACAAATGTCAGAAGAAATGAGTTTCTGGCCGCGTGTGTGGAGTGAGTGAGAGGAGAGAGAGGACAGAATAAACTCTTCCACTGATGGAGGACAGACATAAAGAGTCTGAGGTAGGTGATGCAGAGAGAAACCGCTCTGTATATACAAAAAAAAAAAAAAAAAAAATGCTATTGAAAACTTTGTAGAATATTTGCTTTGCCCTGCCACACACTTTCAAATGGGATTAGGGGAAGATGTGTTTCTGACCAACAGAGATTTCTTTCTATAATGTTTGCTTCCTCTCATCCTCCTCGCTTTATGCCTCTTCTCCTCAGACTGCTCAATATTTATCTATTCTGTTCCAGATGCTGCACAGATATACGTATATGTGATAAAGGAAATGATTACCATTCTAGAGCTGCTATGTATCAGGAGGAGACCCTTTCTAGCAAAAGCTGAGTGTTTGAAACAGTGAGCATATAAAATCTTTCTTGAAATAAGCATAGATTATTGACAGCAAAACAAAAATATATCTACATAGGGTAGGAATTACGTGCGCAGAAAAGTATTAAGACTTTTGGGGTGCACATACCAAAGATGAGACAAAAAAAGATGGGTTCTTTTTGCCGAAGTCGACTGGAGTGTCAAGGTAAGCACTACCAATCCATCAATAACACAGCATGGTTAGCTGTTAAAGAGGCAGAAATCCCAACTACAAAAACTGCAACGCTATGAAGGAACATAAAGAGGGGAGGGTGGAAGAGAAGAGAAGGAAAAGTAGGGAAAAAAGTCTGAAATGTAGGACAGGACAGCAGAACCCTTGTTTCAGGGTTCAGAAAATATGTAACGACCCGCATCTCAACACACAGTGCTGTCAGTGCACTGAAGTCTATAAGGGACTCAGGTACACACGTATGTGTGCACGTATGTTAAAAGGTAAACAACCTGCTAGGTCTGGAAGAGCACTTAGACAAAATGGTTCAACAGCAAAAACCTGCCACTGCCTTGACTGCCTTGACCCGTCACACACACACACACACACACACACACATCTTTTTGTGCCTTACCCCTGTCAGGCAGACACCACTTAATGGCTTTTTGGGTCAGCACTGAAAGCGAGGCATCATGGGAGCCATACATTACCTCCCTGGCGTCTGCTCTGCCGCCTGCTCTTGACCTTTAACCCCACAGACCATGACCAATTTTCAAGAACACCTCAGCTTTCGGTGCTCTGTCAGGTGAAGTTGTGGATAACGCGTGACCGGACGATGCAGTGCAGAATCCATGGAAAGTTTTTGATAAGTTATCTTAGCAAGTTACAGAAGGACACTGTAAAGTAGTGAGAAGGTCACTGTTCTGACCTTTCCCTTGGTGAACTCGAGAATTACATCTAACAGACTAATCTCTAACAGAAATCCACTAAGACACAGAATCCAAGGCTACTTGCTGAAAAGGTCACATCCCAGTGCTGGAAAATAACAGAAGTCTAGACAGAACTTTAGACTTAAAGAAAGTGACAGCACACCTCCGCTAACCCTTTTACTGACTGACCTCACACTTTAAAAGCAATAGAGCTCAAAAAATGATAACTCCAACCTCAAATCTCAGTGTACCTGTTTAGGAACCTCTGGAAAGTATTTTAAGTAAATCACAGTTGTAGTGAGGAAAACACAAGGAAACGATTGGGCGAGTACTCTTCTATACTATACAATTAGTGGTGGAATCTGAAGGAACATAAAACAGGTGTTTAGACAAAAGAGGAAAGAAAAGTTTTCTCCACTTTTAAATAAGTCCTTACGCATGTAGACAAATATTTGCAACTTAAATTTAATATGAAAGTGCTCATTTTCACAAAAGAAGCCACACTCTCCTCATCTCGGGTAATAAACAAACAAAAAAGCAGCTACCGCACTTAAAGTTGACTGTGCTGTCATGGCAACTGTTTCCACAGTGAAAGTTGTCAGAGTTGTGATTTGGCCATTTAGGCTGAAGCCTAATTATGGGATGTATTTAAAGCTGTGTTAATAAGTGGCTGCACAAACTAACTCAGAGGTACCACACACACACACACAAAAAAAAAGTGAACGAATGAACAGGAAGCCTGTACTTGTCTTTGCATGGCTGCTGTTCACTGACCCATTGAAGACAGCAGGGATCTCCCTCAGCACTAAAGTCAGGTGCGTGTGTGCGTGTGTGCGTGTGTGCGTGAGAGAGAGAGAGAAAGAGACTGTGTGTGTATACGTGCATGTCAGGATATATATTCCAATGAAAACCTGCATGTATGTTCTGGGTCTACATCCGCATGCCTCCTTACCTACAAGTATGCCTCTGTGTGTGTGTGTGTGTGTGTGTGTGTGTGTTGTGTGTGTGTGTGTGTGTGTGTGTGTGTGTGTGTGTGTGTGTGTGTGTGTGTGTGTGTCCAGGTATTGGGTCCTTCCTCCCAGTTCAGTTTTCACTCAGCAGATTTCATTAATGTGGCTCCTCGAGGAGTCTTTCATCTCACAGGCTTCTCCGGAAAGGTAGAATGGTCTATTTACCAGCGGAGGCACCGCCAAAACGCTGAAACTGCTATTATCACTCCATCCACCTCCAGAATTAGACTAGTGATTAATAGACAGTCTGTAAGTGCGTGTGTGTGTGTAGTGTGTCTCTGTGGCGTTTGTGTGTGTGCTGTGGAAGTGACTTAAAGTAGTACAAAGAGAAGGAAACACTTTAGAGAGAAAGATGGATTATCAGGGGGGAAGAGAGACGTTGGTTTTATTGCCCATTAAGTATTTTAAACCTCAAAGTGAACCATTAAGTCTCTTTGTATAACTAGAGAGGTACTTTGAAGGCACTTGTTACTGGTACTTGTTATCCCAGCACTTCAAACACAAAGCATGCTCTAGTACAGATCAGGGGATAGGGCAACTTATGGTCATTTTCTGAATCTAAACAAACACAAAAACTACAATATTCATGGTTGAATGTGAAAAAAATGATGGTATTTTCTTTATTATTAGATTGAAAGAGATGAATCCATTGTGCAACATTTGTATTTTTGTCTGCATTTGCTCTGAGAATAAATGAAAACAGATGAGATTTGTGGTAAGTGGTATTTTCTCGTTATGAACCACTTTTTAGGAAATTACGAAAAGAGTCAATTTATTTATAGAGCACATTTAAAAGCAACAAAGGTTGACCAAACTGTGTTACCCTTTAAAAACTCAAATTTATGGAATCAAAAACCTCTCACTGTGATTTTGATAGTCACTAATGGTCTTTCTGTTGAAGTGAATGGTACTCAGCAGTGAGAGACAGACCAATTAACAGTCAGGAGCTCATCAGCTAAGAAGTGAAGTGGTGGCAATATTTTGGTATCTCACATAAATATGGATGTTTTTACACCTCCACTTACAGATTTTAACACAGCCACACAGACAGTAACGTGGGCGGCAGATTATGAACAGGATAAGCACTCATAAAGCTTGCTGACAAGCCTGAGCTGCTGTCGGACACAGGGCATTAACTTTTTGAACCGGACGGACAGACAAAGGCCTGGAAGGAACTCCAATTATTCCAAAAATCCCAGAGGAGAAAACTGAGAGGATTGTATCTAGACTAGAGGTACCAAAAAAAAAAAAAACTTTCAAAGATACCCCCACTCTCTAGTTGTTTAAAAAGAGTGAAGAGAAAATAAGAAACAGAAAATATAATGGAAAAACAAAATGTACATGAAATATTTCTGAAATCCAGACTCTCTGTGAAAGTAGCGAGTCTTCTGCAGAACAAATACCACATGACAAATGTCTGTTCTGAGGGGATATATTTCAAGCCACATGTTTCTGTGAGTGTGAGAGTATTTCCAACATGATGTATATCTTCTGAAATGTCAGGACAAACATGGTTTAGGAGGTGACCTGCGCCTCTCCAGGATGTCAGCCCCCGGCAACGAATGTTTGTGGAGACGAAGAGCAGAGGAGAGGAGAGGAAAAACAGGAGAAGAAGTAAAACAGGATGTGATTTATGTTGGTATTGATTGTTGACTTATTCTCACTTTCTCTTTCATTTCATCTCTTCCTTCCTCACATTCTGCCATTTATCTTTCAGTCCTCTCTCTTCCCTTGTCTCTCATAGTCTGGCGCTCTTATTTCGGCTGAATTCTACTCACACACATCCCCTTGTGAATTGAGCTTGTCAACATGCACAGAGAAACTGCCACTCAACCTTCACATGGAAATGGAATGGGAAAGGGTTGGGGGGAGTTTAGGAGGACAATAATTAAATCACCGTTCTTTTTCCAAGTCCCTGTTGAAACTGTTGGTGTTATGTACAAAAAAAAAATACATCATGCAAACACGCTTCTCTACCAGCAGACCCAAAGCTGAACGTCTACTAACATAACATGTTATTACCATTTGTACTAAAGAAATGGTTGTTCACATCTGAAGGACAAAAATCAATAAAACAGGGAATAGTTAAGTTCAGATTTAGTGTCATCTGTAACATTTTAAATAGATAAACTTTTATTTTATAATTTACTGTCACTTATTGGGAAGAAAAAACTTGGAAATGAGTAGGTGGCGTGAGCCGCTGCTACAGAGAACGTTAGATAACGAATAATTTAACTTAAGAGAAAATAAAAGAAACCAGAAAAATAAAACAAATATCAAGGGTCGTGATGATGAAGAAAATCAGAGATCACGATGATGATGATGATGACGAATACTGCGCTGAAAAATGCAGCTGAGTTTTCTAAATTGGGTACTTAGACACTCCAATTGACTCCAGAAGATGTTTCTGGCCTGTAATTATACACACCGATATGTTTTAGATGACGAGAGCGATACTCACACACACACACACACACACACACAAAAAAACATATTGTACACACACAGACAGACACACACACACACATACGTCTGCAACTCCAGACTTGGCAAGGTTTTCAAAGTGAGCGGGAATCAGGGCCCCAAAGTGTGCAACTGTGGGAGAGTGTGTGTGTGTGTGTCTATTCAAAGCCTCATTCCCATCATTTAAAACATAATCCATATACGAGAGTGGTAGGTCCACAGTGTTCCAGGAAGGAGTGTGTAACTGTGTGTGTGTGTGTGTGTGTGTGTGTGTGTGTGTGTGTGTGTGTGTGTGTGAGTGTCTGTGCTAACGAGACAGCGCTAATTAAAGTCAGAACAGCGTCAGAGCATAGCTATGTTCCCCATCAGTGACATTATTTCATGTCATCACATACAGACAATAAATGTTAAATGCAAGCAAAAGCAAGCGCACACACAGACACACACACACACACACACACACACAGACAACCCAAAGCCACACAAAATATAATACAATCTATACACACATACAGATACACACAAATCTCTGGCATCTCTGTGGTCTCTTGAAGTCAACAATGTTGAATTCTTCCCGCCTCTACGCTTCCCACAATCCATTGTGTTTTCGAGGTCGTGACGTCAGTGACGCCTCTTGATTTTCTGTCCCTCTCTGATCGTCTGATTGTCGGCGTCTAACAACGGCAATCTGTGCTGAGCGGTTCTGTGATCTCAGGCTTTTGTGATTTGTTTGCTTAACTTGGTCGAGATGAGGTCGAAGTTGGTGAAGCGACGACATGAAACTGACTTCAACAAGTTTAAGCAACAACACGTCTAAAGACGCATCTATGTCCTGAACATCTGACGACGAAATGATCTCAGCTCAAGACTGAAGCAGCTGTTAGCGTCATATTGTTCATTAGCACAGACTGAGATGTTCAAATTTCAAAACTGGTTCAAGCCAACAACGACGAGAAACTTTGAACAAGAATTTGTGTCAACATGTCAGAGTGAGTGAACCTTAAATTACAGCCGAGCAGTGTGTGTGTGTGTGTGTGTGTGTGTGTGTGTGTGTGTGTGCGTGTGCGTGTGCGTGTGTGTGTGTGTGTGTGTGTGTGTGTGTGTGTGTGTGTGTGTGCGTGTGTGTGTGTGTGTGTGTGTGTATGTGTGTGTGTTAGACAGTAAAGTGCTGTATGAATAGAAAAAGCTCTGTATGAACATGTGAGTGAATGGGTGGATGTGGTCTGTAGTGTAAAGCGCCTCGACTGGTCAATAAAACTAGAAAAACAACACTATATAAAAGTGCAGTCCATTTATCATTAACTGTTTTTATTAAATGCTCAAAAAAATGCTAATTTCAACATCTACAATTATCAGACAACTAGCAAAGAGACTGTATTTATTTTTACTTTATTATTTATTCATCATTTTGTGAGTGACATAGTTTTGGTACAACTTGAAAACATTTAGGCTTCAGCTTTTGGCACATTCAAAATCAATTATATTAATGAATTTCAAATGAGTCTTGGGGCTTTTCTGGTAGTGTAAGACTGACAGCCACGTATGTAAATGTTTGGGTGCAGCTGGGGTCCTTTGTTAACACGTCACCCCGCTCTCTGTCTATCCCCATTTTTCATGTTGCCCTCAATTATCACTTATAAAGTAATGTGTAAACATCACATCACATTTCATCAGGTATGTTCTTGTGTTTTATGAAAGAAAAACTAAAAGGGGAACACGTCACACTGCTGTCAACAGTGAGATTACTGCACAGTTACATGTGTTTACTCTATTGTTGTGTTGATTACTCATAGGAGAGAAAATGATTCCTGATCCAGACATTACACACAGACACACACATTAAAGTTTATCCCCTACCACACTGCCTGGACACCTTTCATAAAACAAAATGATCACATGCGCGGCAGATTTCGGGGGGATGTACGTCCATATGTCTCCCAGTGTGTGTTTGTGTATTTGTGCGCGCGCGTGCGTGTGTGTGTGTGTGTGTGTGTCTGTGCATTCGTTCATCTTAATAACACTACAAAGACGTTCTAATCTAAGCCACATGTCTGAGTGACTCAGACTCGATTCACTCACAGCAAATATGGAAGAAATGCCAAATATGCCAGAGAGGGCAAGAATGAGACGAAGAGGAAGAGGGAGTGAAAGAGAAAGACCAAGATTTACAATACTTCACCAAATAGTACAAACCCTAATTGTTGATAGCAGATCTTAAGTGCATAAGTATCCCAATTAATCAAACCCAAACACAAGACTGCTGCAACTATCACTGGACATTTTTATTCAACAAGATTATTTAATAGGTTTGGCATCAGAGTACTCAAGCCGACTTTGCGGAGTGATTTCATTGGCTGCGAATGCACAAACAATCTACCAGACAAACTGACACACACGTTTGATCTGTCTCGGGCTGGCACAACACATTGTAGTGTAAGAAACACACTCCAACACAAACATACATGCGTGGCAGCAGGATCAGTGAGCACCTTGTCAGTAAAGTGACATAAATGTGTTTATATGCATACGTGTGTGTGTGTGTGTGTGTGTGTGTGTGTGTGTGTGTGTGTGTGTGTGTATGGAGACGTGTTCATGCTCTTGTCAGCCAACAGCTCCTCAGCAGTTTGTCCAACACCTTGTAAAGAACAGACGTTGCGTCTGCTCAGAAAGAGACGGACGGATTGTTTGGTTTTTTTTCCTCTGAAAAATTGTCTTTGCTTCCCAAACGGTGCTGTAAAACCGTGACATGACAGTTTGATCACCAAAAGTTGTGGCAGTGGGTTTGATTTATTTCATTTCCCACCAGACCATCGTCAAACTATCGCAGTAACAACATGTGTCCTGATGAAGGCATGTAACCAATACCTCTGTGTACAGAAAAAAAGAGACCTTTATGTGACAGGGAGGAAAAAAAGAGACTCTGCGAGAAAACCGAGAATCAACATAAAAACTGAAACCGCCAGCCTTTGTGATGGTTATGTGTTTACTTAATAAACAGCACAAAATGATTGTGCTAATGGCTCACTGATGCTAAAAGGCTACACAGCACCTTTAAGTGCTTCTAAGTCCCTTTGGTCAGACGAATCTGGTGTGAATCAGCCCCGTTAATCCTCTCACAGAACTAGGAGAAGCTGAAACAGTTGCAGCAGGGCAGTGGAAACGCAGCCAAGGAGCGGCCACTGACATCATCTCTTAAGTGACCACATGAAAGTGGCCACCAGGCAGTGGGTGGCGTGGACTTAAGTAGCGCTCGGCATCACTTGACGCCTGTAGCCGTTTATTTAGCTTGGTCTCTCCCTGATACTAACTGGTGCCGGCGTTTGTTTGCTCTCCCTCGCTTTTTTTTCGGTTCTTGATCTTCCTCTCTCTTTCATTGTCTGTGTATTGCAAGCTCGCTCTGCCATTTGCTCCGGGCCCGGCTGCAGCATGTGTCCCCTCCCAGACATTCTCCGTCTCACTCTCAACAACATGATTATTTGTTCTGGTCTGTGTGTTTCTAGCTATTACACGCTCTCTTTCTCTGTGTCTTTTTCTGTCTGCCTGTCTGTCTGTCTGTCTGTCTGTCTCTCTCTCTCTCTGTCTGGTTCTCCAGGCTCTTTTCTTCTTTTTACTCTCCTTCCATCTATCTATGAGGCACAATTTCAAAATAAGGGTCAGACACCTGAATACTGACCTGAGGTATATGAAAATGGATTTTAAAGTAACCAGGTTATTACAGTGACTGTTAGCGTTTTGTGATTTCCTGTATAACCTGATTTCTGCCCGTTAACTGGTTTCTTATATGTAAATGTTCTCACTGTCTAATTTATTACTAGAATCTCTCACTCTTTCATCTTCGTCTCTCTTTTCTTGTCATTTTCTTTCCATCTCTTTCTCCCTCCCTGTCTTTGCTTCTAAGGTGATCATTTTCCCTCTTCCTCCCTTTCTCGGTATGCGTCTCTATCTCCACAGTTTATTTCTCTTTTGTCAGTGTTGGTAACTGCAGCCGGCTGTTTATTGATGTTCGGTGGTGGAGACAAACTTTTCCACACATCAAACATACCTCTGCCATCATCATCATCTCCTGCTGGCACTTGAAATTTGTTTTTCTTTCTCTCTCACACTGATTCAGCCCCCTTTTGTTGTTTGGGCCAACTACAGTACCTATAGGAATGGCCATTTCCTGTAACCAGAATAAATATCTTGAATTCACTATCACAGCCACATACCAGTACTCCCTGTCCTGAGTCCTGTGTTATTTACTTGATTATCTACGTGTGTGTTATTTTTAAATTTGAGGGCTTTAACGTAGAAGCCTCATCAACTTTCTAAATGAATACGCATAACCATATACACATAGATCACTACTTATTTTGGCTGTAACAGGGCTACAGCTTCTACCACTTAATGGGGCAGTAAATTAGTGTTTATTTCAAGTTTGACAAAGTTAGTGCCGACAGAAGGTTTCTATTTAATCCACAGTATAATGAACAATCTGGTATGTGTTCCTGGTATAAACAGAATCATCGACTTCGAGCTGAAAATAAAACCTGCTGTGGAGTCAAAAGCCTGTCCCAGATGGCATTTTATTTCTGTCACATATTTGTTCATTGTTTTATTCATCCATCTCTCCACAACGCACAGTCTTTTAGACACCAACGACTGGATTTTGGCAAAACTTTGACGAACGATTGCACCTCACCACAGCGGTGTAGCATTTCCAAAATTATACAAATTACCCAGAGGGAGATGCCATAATTATAGCTAAAAACAAGCTGACAGATTTGTTTATAGCAAAAGCCTTGGAGTACAGGTTTCAGTGGAGAGTTTCAGTTTCACACTGTGTAAATGCAACATTTCAGACTTAAGGAATCAGGTCTGTGAGGAGTATTGCTATCTATCTACTATAAGTGCTGCAGAATTTCCATAAGAACACATGAAGCTGGAGCAATTTTTACAAAAGTAAAGTAACTTACAGATAATCTATGATGGCTGGAGGAGTAGCAGTCCCATTGCTTTACACTGGAGAGGCTGTGGTGACTTGGTGGCCTTATAAAGTGGAGCTACGAGTTAGCGGGCTGGCCACTGGAGCCTATTGTCTTTGATTGAGACAGGAACCTATCACAGGCACGGCGAGATACACAAAAGGCTTCGGGGTTATACCACAAGCGTGACGCTGCGCTTGTAAAAGTGACCAAAATTCAGCACGACAAGCTCACAGAGAACAATGTGTGCGGCCGAGGACACACACACACACACACACACATAAATACGCTCTTTCTTTGCCTCTGAGCAAAACCTCTAAAAGACATGTACATTTAAAAGCTGCAAGGGAGCATCTGACAACTGCTGATGATGGTTAGAGCGGCACAATGACACATACCCACTCAAGACATGCCCATACATCAACTCTAACACACTGGCAGTCAGCTCACAGAAGCAGGTGCACAACACACAACTGCACATACATGAAGCAATTACATCCCACACATACACACAACTCGGACAGGTTATCAGACATCTGCACAAAATCAACCCTCCCTGGTGACAGGGTTGTGTGAGTAGAAGAAGAGATAAGAGGAGAGAGAGGAGCAGGGTAGATTGTTTTTTTTTTCATGGTTTCATATTTCTTTGTTTCAAACACAAGAATACACATTCCTGCTTCACTTGTTTTGTTCACACTGGTACAAACAAAACAGCTAATACTGTCTCTCTTTCTCGCTCTCGTGTACACACACACACACACACACACACACACACACACACGCAGAGCACACAGTGACGTCTACACACTGCATTTTCAGCCGTGAGAAGAATTCTCAACCCAAACAAGATAAACCCTCATGTTTGTAACACGGTTTGAACAACATACACAAACTGTCATGGCTTTTTAGGATCTTTAATTATCTTTCTCAACCTAAAAATAACCGCTTCTCACATGCTCCCCACACAGTTATCTTTTCATACGTTTTCCTAACAAAATTAGCCGGTTTTCCATTCCAGTATGCCTTTATTTGGGTAGGTACAGATAGAGTTAGAAACATCTCTTCAAAGACAACGTAACTGGTATGACTTGAGATCCAATTCTGACTTAATAGGCAAGTTTTGGTCCTAAAATAACAAAGTAAATGTTTTTTTTTGGGGGGGGGGGGTTTAAATGTAAAACTAACAAATGTTGAGCTATGTTAAAGTTCAAAGCTTTGTGTTTGAGTTGAGCAGGTGGCGCCCCAACTATTACATAACATCAGAAAAGTTTAAAGTTAGTCATGTTTGAGACTGACTGGGGGTTTTCTTTGTGCGCGTGTGTTTGTGTATTTCTGTTTTAGAGACGTGAGAGGCAGAAACAAACACCAAAACTGCACGTATAGTCAGTATGTTCAAGTGTGTGTGTGTGTGTGTGTGTGTGTGTGTGTGTGTGTGTGTGTGTGTGTGTGTGTGTGTGTGTCATGTATAAATATATCTCTACAGGTTTTAAAGTGGCTTTGCGGTGCTCTGTATTTAGAGGAGGCCTGGTTAAATCTTCTCTCACCCCATTCATGTGGCTGACTCTCTCTCTCTCCCTCTCTACTTCTGCTGAGTCTTTCATTTCCTCTATCTTCATTCTCCTCTCTCTCACTCTGTGTCTCACAGTCAGATTGTTCCTAACTCTGTCCGTCTCTCTATTACACATTCTCTGTACTGTGAATCCAAATCTGTGACATTCATCATTATTTCTTTCTTACAGTTTGCCCTTTTTTTCCACAGGGCTGCACAATATCTACATACAGGAGTGCTTTGAGGGAAAGAAAATGATTGAAGTAGGTTTAGGTGGCCTGCTGACTATGTAGGTATTTTGATGTACATGGTTAGCCTTTAAAGTCCTGCACAGTCATTTTTCCCTCTGTAATACTGTGTATTTCATGAGAACCTTCCTGACTACCCTACCACTACCACCATCAATGACTATAGAGCCTCACTTTCAGAATCTCGCAATATAAATTTTCTTCTTTTTTTGCTGTTACTATGAATCAGTGAAATTAAAGGGAAACGAATACAAATAGCATGAATTCTTTAAGTCTGTGGAACTTGCTGTGGCTCGTTTCGGGATTTGTTTATTTGGTGTTTTCATGATGATGAAGCTGAGGAACACTGTCTAAATGCTGTGTGTATGAGCTTACATAGAAACAAATGGCGGTAGGTGTTTCGGCACGCGTCACACACACAGGCTGTGTGTGTTGCCCTTAACAGGTTGATCCAAATTTCTCAATCGGGTTGAGCTGTGGTGACTGCTCACACCATAGCTTGGGATGCACCTCACTGTCTTCATCACCAAACCATTCAGTGACCCCTCGTGACCTTTACAGGAGAGTTTGCATCCGTTGTGTTTGTCCACTCATTTTTCTTTAACTTATCACCTATCTGTATATCTAACACTAGACGCAGCACATTAGGTATAATACTGCTACACAAACCTGCATTATTCCTCACACGTCATTCTTTCCAGTTAAAGGTGCAACGCGTGCCATTTTTAAACCAACATACTGAACATGTAATGATAATCAACTTGCCCGCCTGGTAAGTTACCATGAAAATCAAGATGATTGGTAGCCTATGTCATAGTCTGTGGCACTGTTAATGGAAATGTTCTCAAAATAAAGACCATATTGCCCATTAACCCCACTGCCTACACTCGCAAAGGGGATCTCTGGCTGTACAGTCAAAGGTTTTCTCTTGAATGGATAATCAAGTTGGAAGTGATTTATCAAACGTTGTTTACTCATTCTATCTGCCATCTAAAACTCTGAAAACTTTAGCTCCATTTGCGCTGGAAGGACAACAGCAACCCCGTCTAGTTTCGTACCATAAAGCAATCCAGTGGATTTCCATCCAAATCGACAAGGTGGCACACGATGTAAAACTCAGTCTAGAGGCCGGGTAGAAGCTGCCAATCTTCTTGATGGTGGGGTTTTTTTTTTTTTTTGTTGTTTGCAGTGTTTATTTTAACATTTCGGCCTCAATGTGGTCATGATTTAGGGATGTTAAAATGTTGCATGTAGCAGCTTATGTTAGTTATTTTTGCTGTTGACTCATCCGCAGTGGTACATGGATGATGTAAAAGCTTCCAGAGTTCGTTAGCTACTCATAGCCAACATGTTACACCATAGTAACATAATGACAAACAGAAAAACTTTTAGATTTAGTTATATTATGCAGTTCACTGCATGACACTGCAGTTTAGGAGGAACTTGGTCTCAAAATATTCTTGTGTTTTTCAGTAACGTGAGGATGATTTAATCCACAATAAAAACCTGTAAGAAAAGGTGTTTGATTTACCACTTAGCCTGTGGAAGAGGAAATACTGATTTCCATTCAGTCATTCATCTTTACTCTCTGTGTGCAGTGTAAAAATGTCACTAGCCTTTGGTTAGTGACAATTCAAATGTACATATACAACAGGATTTACACACAAGGGACATTTCTGGAAGGTCGAAAGGAAATATGACTTACTTTCTTAACCATTCGACCAGTTGTGAAACACTTGCCGCATGTGTGAGAGTGCTGCCTTTGCGTGAATGTGTTTGTGTGACAGCGAGACAGATGAGGAGAGAGGAAAGCGACAGAATTGGTTCGTGTTTGTTTGCATCTCTCCAGAGAGCGTGGTGCGCTGTGTACATCTGCAGTGTGTTTCTGTTAGCGTGTGTGAATGTGTGGTGTTTGTCTGTCTGTGTGTTTGATGATGAGATACAGAGTGTTTGTGGGTCATTTGGTTTATGTGGGTGTTTGACTCTGATTATGACAGAGCAATAATAACAGTTTGGGTTCATTTGTAACAATCAGACTTTACTTAAACAGTATAAATCACAAGTCTGACTTTTGACAAACACATATGCACACACATTCACTCGTACGCCCAAATACTGAAAGTATGACTCTCTAGACACTTACATGTGTCTGCCCATGTGCCAGTGTGTGTGTGTGTGTGTGTGTGTGTGTGTGTGTGTGTGTGTGTGTGTGTGTGTGTGTGTGTGAGACATTAGCCAGTTCCAGCCATGTAGTCTGTAGCCATAATAATCGTCAACAAAGAAAGCAGTAGCTATGTAGACCTCCCACAAAGTGAAAATGTTACACACAAACGCACACACACGAACCGAGTCATTCCCACTGACTTTCATTCACTGAACCATAAAATGTATCACGTAATACAGTATGTGTGCAATATGTGTAAGTGTCTAAGATGAGTTTATAACTCAGATGTCAGCAACATTTGAGAACACCAAGAGAGGTGAGTTTTTTGTCCAGAATCCATATTTCAAAGATGATTTAGTTTGGTGTAGACTAACAATGATGCCAGGGAGGTGGAGAGCATAAATTTGGAGATCAGACCTTAATTTTCCAGAAATCAGCTGATTTTAATAGATGAAACCAATTTAACTTGATTTCTTTTTTTTTTTTAAGTATATTTTTTTGGGCTTTTTATGCCTTTATTTGATAGTATAGTGGAGAGAGACAGGAAACAGGGAGGCAGAGAGGGGGAATGACATGCAGCGAAAGGCCGTCCGATGCGGGATTCGAACCGGGGCCAACTGCAGCGAGGACTGTAGCCTCTACACATGGGGCGCCTGCTTAGACCACTACGCTACACGACGCCCCTTAACTTGATTTCTAATACATTGAGACCAAATTCTGTGCATCTGCAGACCCTTCATTATCAGTCGTTTTCTTATAATGAAACACCCGAATTCAACTTTACCTTTACCTCTACTTAATTAGTTAATCATTAAGTTAACCTAAGTCCTGGCATGGTTAATATGAAGAAAGGTTGTGGTCAAGGCAAACCTTGCAGATCTGTGAAAGGACATAAACTCTGGACACCTGCATGAAAGTCAGGCACAGTACATTCCCATCCACCACACCTTTGCTCAGCGCTGTGCTGGTCCCTTCTGCATTGACGCCGAGTATTGGCTCTGGATGTGAATTGTGAAGTGCAGAATTATTCGATACGGACATATTTACTGGGGATACTGGGCTGTTTTAGAACATGTCAGTCAATTTAATGATTTCCTGGGACTTTCATAAGACTGCAAAGCTGCACTAAAGAACACTTGGCCATGTGGGAGTCTTATACAATCTGTAACTTGTTGTGGAAACACACACACACACACACACACACACACACACACACACATTTCAGCACTTATTTTTTTACCTCACACTGAGCTGGAGCTTCAATTTATACTGACTGTACTGCCTCATGTCACCTTACAGTAAATAACCTGGAAACAGCATTTCCCAGAATTCAGGAGGAGATTGAAGACAGACACCCTCAGCTGACATCATCATAACTCTACAACAGCACTTAGAATGTCGGTTGGGTTTCAGCTGCTACAACAGAGATTTATTTTGGAATCAGAGAGCCACCACCTGAAAAACAATACATTCTTACAACATGATTAATAGCGTGAAATTAAATCAAACCATGATAACGCTAAAACACTTTTAAGCATCACTACATAAATGACAAAGATATAACAAATCACTCACAGGGTAATGAACCTGGGTAATTTTGCCTTGTTTTCTTCCTCTTTGTTGATCATTGCTGAATTTCAGAGTTTGACCTCTGCGTTACGGAGTTTTCTGTCTACCCACTAATTCATTGTGCTGCCCAGGAAACTATGTGAGTCTTGGAAAAAAAAAAAGTTTGAAACAAGCAGTCTGGGGTTTCACTATAAAAACTGCAACAGTGACATAAAACTGAAAGCTTTGTTGAGGAAAGAATCTGTCTTTTCTATCATCTTATGCACATGATTGTAATTATGGGGGACATTACATTTGTTTAGTGGTTTGACTTTTGTTAGTGATGGAGCGCAGTGTGTATACGACTCCATTGTGCTTTTACTACTGAAATCCACCCCATCAACACATGCACACACAAACACACACACACACACACACACACACACACACACACACACACACACACACACACACACACACACACAAAAGTAGGCCAGAAGCCAGTTGCCAGGTTTTTTAAAACATCCTTTAGGAAAAATAAAGCATCTCAAATCAGAGCCAGATCATTAGTCCAGTCTGTGAGAGGGGAAAAAATGGGGTCAACAATCAACAAAAGCTTTAAGCTTCTTAAAAATCCTACTCACAGACTCTGCTGCACCTTTTGTCTCCTCCAGACTCTTGTCGTCTCCCATTTCTCCATTTATTTTGTCTTTTCTTCTCCCTCCTTCTCCTGTCTTCACCTGCCACTCGACATTTTATTGTTTTCTCTCCACTTCTCCATCACGCCTCCCCATTCAACTCCTGCTCTCCCTCACTTCTCTCCTCCTTCCCTCTCCCCCTCTTCGTCTTCCCCCTCCTGCAGCTTTCCAAGGAGCCAGGTCTGTTTTTGATTAGCGTTCTCATGTAAACCTAAATTGTGATTAAACACTGTGCGAGTGTGTTTGGCCCCATATCATGTTTGCCTCTTTCTTAAATATATGTACAGACAGACACACACACACACACATAAGCAAAGTCAGAGACATGTATATAAGCAGACATGTACAAACAAATGCAAGACATATACAAACATATAAGCAAATACGCAGACGCAAGCAGACACAAATTACTAAACTATGTATACACATTTAGCATAAAAGTTCATACATGAGAATATATACAAATACATACTACACGCTGTATATTCATACACATATATACCCTAATTGCTTACATTAAGCCACGCAACTTCAATCACAATCATGTACATAAGCACACATACAACACACAAATGGACATACACACATGGGTATACAGTATGTGCCTACACACATCCCTATTAGAGTAAACAGGTCAAGGAGAAAGTCACTGAGTATATGTACAAGCAGCTCTGTGGCTATTTCCCCCATCCAACTCACCTTTATTTGCAAGGTTAAATTACTACCACATGCAGCCTCTGTGCTATTTCAGTGCAAACATATAAAAATTCTTTGCCACATTAAAAAAAAAAAAAAAAATCTACAGGCCCCCAGCCTCCCACGAACATTTCATAGGTTCTGGCCCTGCGGCTAGCTAGCTAGATGGCTAGCTGCTAAAGTAGGCAGCTGAAAGGGAAAGGTGTTGCTGCCGTGAACTTTCCGACCGCCTGGTTGGTGAATTCACGCTGCTATCAAACACTCTGGTTTCACACAACCACATAGGAAGATGCACGCAGGCCTACACACACAGGCAAACTTTATAACTTTTGGCCTCTTGACTGACTGCTTCCACAGCATGAAAAACTTATTCACAAACTTTGACAAGTGTTTAACAATTGGTATGCGAGATAAAAAAAGAAAACTTGCACAATAAGATGTGGAATGTCGAAACCCAAAACAACACTTGGACAGCGCACAAAGCATGAGAAACAAAGTCATTTTAACAGCAGGTTGTTCAGAATTGGGAAAAGTTTAAGAATAGAGATGACAAAATTTTATTCATATGTTCCCGCTGTGAGCAGAACAGGGTCAGCAAAGAAGGAAGACTTTGTGTATCCACAGGAAACTATTACACGGAAACAACAAGAGCTATGTGTAATTATCTTTTCTTTTATCCCACTGGACTGCCTGTCTGAGTCTTTGTCCTGCACATCTATACCTGTAAGAAGCCAATAACAGACCCAGTGTGTTGATTTTATCCAGGTGATGTTAAAGAAATTAGGTTATTGCAGAAATCCAACAGATACCCAGTTACTTGTGCATTTATTAACTATCACAAATTCTACTTAAAAGTGTTTTTTCAAAAAGTATGAACAAATGTATGAAAGTTTAGGAATGAAACTTTTCCTGGATTTTCCAAATCTTTCAAATTATCTCAATATCATTTCCTCTCACTCTTTTTATTTTTATTTTCTTTCATTCGGTCTCTCCCTCCTGGTTTTCGGTATCTCTCTGCAATGTGTATTTATCTAAATATGTCTTGGGACAAAATCACACTGCTGTCTGGGCTGTGGGAAACACACACACACACACACACACACACACACACACACACACACACAAGCCGCTAAGAGCAGCCTTCTTTTAGATGAGCTCTGGTCACGTTCCCTCTCTTTCTTCCTTTCCCTGAATACCAGTGAATCTCAGTGTGGGCCTTGTGGTGCAGCTCCATCCTGGAGACAATGGGCCTCCTCGTGCAGCTTCATGCCAGAACACCCACTGCTATTTCAACTATATGCTGACATGTTAATCCTTGCTTTAGGAAGCAATAGACCGAGTAATATTTCGAAACTGAATATAAGTAAGTTTGATAAACTTAACAGAAATACACACACAGTGTACAACTGTGTATGGGCCCTGTGGTGCAGCTGCATGTCAGGTCCTACAAGCTTTGTGGTGTAGCTGCATACCATGGTTTGTCCTTCTGAGTCATGTTTAATTATTAGGAAGTTCTGTCGTGGGTGTGTGGTTTAGCATCAAGTCTGCCATGCACCAACACACACACACAAACACGCACACACACGCACCAACCCACACATGCAGACCCACAATTCTGCATCCAGCGCCTGTGGTGTTAAATCAGCAGGAGAGTTGGCGTGAGAGAGACTTTATTTGTGTGTGCTTCTGTGTGTGTGTGTGCATGTGTGTGTGTGTGTGTGTGTGTGTGTGTGTGTGTGTGTGTGTGTGTGTGTGTGTGTGTGTGTGTGTGTTTGTGTTTGTGTTTGTGTTTTTGAGCCTTATTTGTTTCTCGCCAGCACCCAGTGGCGTGAAAGCCAAACAAAGGGCCTGGAGACTGGTGACAAGAAAACAATCTTACAATCCCTGACAGCAATACAAAGATCAAAGCTGTTGGTTGTGTTTATGTGTGGGTGTGTGCAACAGAGCAAGTGCCTATGAAAAAAGAAGAAAAGAAGAAAGTATAGAAAATGAGTGAACTAGCCCATGATGAAAAAGTACGAGACACACGTGAGTTCAAGCAGTTTACATTCACCCCTCACCCTTCTAGGCCGTTCCCACCAATCGCCACTGAGGCCCCCTCTGTCGCAGCCAATCACTGAACACACAGAGTACACCCACTTCCTGTAACACTAACCGTAACATTCCAGCAGGTAAACTATGGCAGTCGCCTCTAAATGGACAATTAGCCAAGATTAAAGGCAACCTCCTCGTCTTTCTCCATTAACTTAATTAGGAGGAAAAGACATCTCAAATGACCCTCCGCTCCCTTCAGCCTTCCCTCCTGCTCTCATTCCTCTCTCTCCATCCAGCTTCTCTTCCCCTGACTTCACCAGCTAAGTTGTATTTACAGTAACAGCGCACTGGGAGCTCCACTAAAGTACTTGGAGGTTAAGTGCCTTGCTCAAGGGTATCCTAATGGTGCTGAGGAGCATGTCTCATTACCGTTCAATCATTTCAATCATCAGTGCTGGGATTTAGACTGGTAACTTTCCAGGTCATGATTCGTTGACCAGTAGACTCTTGTCAGCCATTTTCATTCCCAACCCCCCCAAACAACTTTTTCTTGTTCCCAGCCTTCAGCTACACTTAACGTTTTAGGTATTATCCAGGCGGGCCAACAGTGAGTGAACATGTAGGGGATTAAGCATCGTTCTCAAGGACACTTTGATTGGATAAAATCCTTCACCAGCATCCCTGCGGACAGAGACTCACTCCGCTCTCCATTAAGTCAAAACCCTTTTAGGCTGCATGTTTGGCTGCTGGTATCCCTGTTGTGATGCATTTTATGGGGTATAGTGAGGACACCAAGGGAGAACAGCAGCGGTGTTGGTGAGAGCAGGAAGAAGCTGAAAACTAAAATAAGACACAGGGCTACACTAGAGCAGGTAATCAAACAGAAACGTGAAGGTTAGATTCTTGAATAAGACATCATTTTGTTAGATTTTTATTGTTTAGAATAGCTTTTTATTTTTTTATATTTTGCAATACCACATTTGCTAATTAACAATAAATATGAATTAAAATCAAAATTCTCCAGTGGAATGCAGTTTCGTACTGTTCAATGAAGCATAATCTTTGTTGAATAGAGGAGAGAAGGGTCATAAAGTCACGCATTGACTCAATTATGTCCAGTTTGCTAGCATTAGCTACCATTAGCCACCTTAAGCTACTGGTCATACCAGACCAGGTACAGCTGTAGCAGCAAAATCCCTGAGAGTATTGAATGAATTTTGTTGATGAATTCAACTTTTCATTTGTGAGAGGCAGATTGTGTTATTTCATCTTTAAAAAGTTACACAGTCTTAAACAGTATAGTTCAGTATTTCTGTATCCAATGTTGAAAGATGGTGAAAAATCACCTTCTACATTATGTAATACTGAGAATCTGAAGTTGCAGTGGTGAGGGAAAAGAGGAAATATCTCTCGAGTCTGACGTTACTCTCATTTTTCTTCTTCCTCTCACCCCCTCTCCGCTCATGCAAGCCAATCAACTGTAACCTGAGCTCTTTAATGGAGGAGAATGATGCTGCTTCATGAGCATCACTGGCAGTAAACCAGCACTGGTTCAAATGACGGTGCACTCAGGGTCCCTGCACAGTATACACTCACACACTTTCACAGACACACACATAAAACATGCACGCACACACACACACACACACACACACACACACACAAACTCCCAGAGGAGAAAGTGAAGATAACAGGATGAGACTCAGTCTGGGTCAGTGTTATTAGACAGGAGACTAACAGCCATCAAGTCACTTAGCAAAATAAACCCTCCCTGATAGACTGTGATGTGCACTGATGCACAAAACCATCGGCTTGCATTTTTCCATCCGAGCCATCATGAAAAAATCCTGTTGCTTTTCAAACCAGAAATTCACTGCCTTGCTAGCGAATGTATTATACTCAAAGCTCGAGCTTACTGTGTGCGATACTGTGTGTCTCTGTGCATGTGCTGCGAGACCACAGTCTCTGCAAACTGTGGGGGGAAACGACCACAGACTGCACACACTGAAACCCACAGACTCCAGTCCTTCATCCATCTCACCATGCCGATCTTTGTCCCCCCACTGAGCACCTAGTGTGGCCACGGACTCCAATCCCTTCATCCATCTACCCCGCAGTTTTCATCCTCTACTAGCATCCTTTCATCCATCCATCTCCCCCCTTCACATGACCGCCCTGATACCTATCGTTCATCTGTCATTGTCAGGCAGTCACCAGCTGCACTTACTACTCAATTAAAGCATTTTCCAATAAGAGACAACCTCTTCGACTCTAGCTCCAAACCGTATGCTTCGTTCATCCCCGAAGGATCCAAAACTCTGGTAAAAACTATTATCCAGCCTGATACCTCTTGCCCTTACCTCCCACCCTCCTCAAAAGCAAAACCTCCAACCTATGCCTATTTTCCCTTAATGCTAGTCCAGCTCCTTCCCTCTCCTCTCGTCTCCAAACCTCAGACCACAGGGCTTTAATAGGAGGGTTAAGAGGTAATTCCTATCACACTGCCATCATTTAATATCTAACCACGGCTGACAGAGAGGAAGGTTACGAACCTAAACCAGAAAGCCACCAGCAAACCTCCCTGTCTCCTCCTCCTTGCTCTCCTGCTGTTATTCTCTCTTTCAGCTCCCCTCCCTCTGACTTCTATTTTTTTCATCTCCTCTCTTTCTCTCTCCCGTCTATATACCTTGCTATTTAAATTTCCGACACTTCCTCAGCTTGCAGGAGCACACAGCGCGGATGAGACAAAAAGCACCGAAAAGAAAGAAGGAGGAGAAAAACTAGAAAAGTGGAAAGAAAAAAATAAAGAGCAGGAGGAAACTCCAGACACTGTAATTTAGATTGTGCTGATGGCAAAGTAGGGATATAAAGAACATGAGATTTATAATGTTAAGTTTGGAACATGTTCACCCTTTCCACTCTCTTACTGAGTTGTCGGAGAGCTCTATAGGGATCCATATTCGACCGGTGATAAATAAAAGCTATCGAGACCAATTAGGGGTTTTATGGAATAGTAAGCCAGGCAGTGGAGGAAATAAGACTGTCACTCATGAAGAACAAGAGAAGGGGTCGGAAAAGGGAAATAAACACAGAGGGATGTGGCATTCGTAAATGTGTGTGTGTGTGTGTGTGTGTGTGTGTGTGTGTGTTGCATCTGTCACTGTGTGTCCCTGATGTTCACATGATGGGTCTTGACTGTGTGTGATCCAGCAAGCCGCAGTTGACGTAAATGAATGTTTGCTTTCCGCCTTAACAGTCTACTTTGCTGTCTTCGGCAATACATCACACATCACCACAAATATATGAAACACACGATCGGTCTGTCCCGAGTTTTAAATAGAGGATTCACAGTGTGCACCCCACCGAGAAGATTTCATCTTCCTGTGGCTTTCCTGCCAACGCAGGAGGTCACATTGAGAAAGTGTGACAGAAAATACAAACCACATCTGTGAAAGAGAAAATTTCCCCAATACAAAACATTTTAATAGATTGCAAGCCTAAAGAGCATAATGTCACTGTACCATGTGTTCCTAAAATAATAACTTTTCTTGAGATTAGAAAAATAGAATTGTTTTAAGGTTAATGACTGAGTGTGTTTTTTGAAAAATTCAATTAGTTTTTCGTGGGTTTTTTTTGCCTGAGGTGTATGAGAGTGACCTGAACCCACAAAAGAACATTTTAATAACAAAATATGCTGATGCACAGTTTTCACTAGACAGCGATGATCTATTATTTACTGTAGATCAGTGGTTCCAGAGGTCCTTGAGGGGGTTCCTGGGGTCCCCAGCAAAAAGGGGAATAATTTATTTTCACTATAATTCCATCCTGACAGAATGTATGACTATTTTGGTCACGGGTTTCAAACACTTTCTGTAATAAAACATCTTAAAGCTAAAATCTTATCAGATGGGGGCCAGTGGTCTAATTTGTTTCAGGTCAGGGGTCCTTGATGGGAAAAAGTTTGAGAGTTTGAGTAATGTTGGAAGAATCATACTGTGGATAGAAGATGTGATGTCGCCTAG
This sequence comes from Seriola aureovittata, assembly GCF_021018895.1. Taxonomy (NCBI): domain Eukaryota; kingdom Metazoa; phylum Chordata; class Actinopteri; order Carangiformes; family Carangidae; genus Seriola; species Seriola aureovittata. Next base: position 8,652,492 of record NC_079371.1, on the reverse strand, counting down.
GTTTCATGATTCATTTCAAAATCTCTCTCCAATCAATCAGCAATCATTTCAGACATACAGTATCTTTGGACATTCTGACACATTCTGACTGCAGTGACTCTGGTTTGCAATTGGAAACCACTTAAACTGTTACAAACCCAACATGACCATAGCTGCCGACCTCAGTGAAGAAGCAAACTTTTCAGACCGGCTCAACAGCCTCTCCATGAAGTATTCTATTTAGTTCTTGTTGGTCTATTTTGTTTTTTGATCATGTTAAATACCTGAATAAATTTTTTTTTTAAAATACATGAATTTCCCCTCTGGGATAAATAAAGTATCTATCCATCCATCCATCCATCCATCTATCCATCTATCTATCTATCTATCTATCTATCTATCTAAAACTTGAGTAATGTCAAAAACACAAAAAGGCCATACACAGAGGAACATGCTTTTTCAACACAGAGGGGTTTCAGTAGCTTCCAAGGTGTTCTGCCTCATGGAAACATTATAAAAGAGAAGTGAGAAGTTTAATGTCCCAGTGCTGGTGTTCCCTGTCCTTAAGAACCACGAAACACAAGTGTACACAAGTGTACCAATATAATGTATGCCTGCATACTCATATACATACATGACATTTCAGTTCAAGAACGCAGACAACAATGATGGCGGACACAAACAAAGCAAGCAAGCACTAGTGACACGCACACACACAGTCCACCTCGAGCTTCACTTGAAGGCAGCCCAATATAAACAGCTATAAAGTTTAGAAGGTGTTTCAACCTTCAGCCCGAGCTGACGGAGACTCTCTGAGGATAAGACAAATAGAAAACCTGAGTGGAAAGAAAGAGTGCAGACAGAGTGCGCACATGGGAAGAACAGGAGACAGGGTGGGTGCACCTCAGGGACTAAAACACAGAAATGGAGAGAGAGAGAGAGAGAGAGAGATAGAAAAGGAGAGAGGAGAAGGGAGTATGTCTGGGAATGTGAGATGAAAAAGAGAAAGAAGGAGGGCAAGTGGGAGGCTTCTCTGCATCAGTGTGACCTGCTGTTACACTCTGAATACTCTGGGAAAACTCCATATTCCCGAATAAAAATTCTTCACCGGTCCAAGAAAAACATTCACTCCAGGCACACTTTCACCTCTTAAAATAGTGCACGCACGCATGCAGACCCGCACACACATACACACACATCTGACACACACACATGCTCATTTTCAACCTCTCAACAGGAGCACGGTGCAGTACTGTGTCACCTGGCGCGGGACTTGAACCCTCAACCCGGATAAAAGTTCTGACATTGCACCGTGACTGTGCTTTCAAATGGATCAGGTAACACATCAAAAGAGACAGAAAAGGGGAGAGAGAGAAAGAGTGATGGAGGCAGAGTCGGAGAGAGATGGGAGAGTTGAACCGTTGAACGGAGAGATGGAAAAACAAGAAAGGTGTACTCACAGTCGTCCTAGTTTGGGGTTGGACTGGAAGAGAAGCTCTGGGAGAAACTGGAGTTTGTTTCGGTTCAGACGACTGCAGAGGAAGAAAGTAAAATACATTGTAAACCTTATGAACATGAACGCACGCTAATAAATCACACAGATTCATGCTTTTGTGTTGACTGAACTATCAGCACCCAGCCGAGAGCATCACCTTGAATGTCAGTGGGTTCATAGATCAAAGGTGAAACTCATGGGAAAGTCTGTCTGCTTCCCTGTGATCATGACCTACAGGTTATCATAACCTCTGTGTGTGTGTGTGTGTGTGTGTGTGTGTGTGTGTGTGTGTGTGTGTGTGTGTGTGTGTGTGTGTGTGTGTGTGTGTGTCGGTTACAGGTTATCATGCTGTAAGCTCTCTAAAGCCAGTTATCACTATCATTCCCGCATGTGCTTTGACCTGGGAGTGAGAGAAGGACCAAGTCTGGGCTCCCGGCGTCTTCCAGTCATCTCCGCAAAGTTGAACGATATGTTCAATACAAAAACCCTAGACACAATGCATTCTGGTAAAATTCTTCATCTGGTTTGAGGCTTTATGAAAAGAAGACGGCATCATCAATTCTTAAATTCAGAGAGAGAGCCAGGTGCACTACTGTGTATCGAAATGGAAAAAATACGTTTCGTCTTACTGACCTAAATTTTTCTGATTGCACAAAAAAATGCACAAAATGCAGGAGCTTTGCCCAAGAAGTCGTCCTTGATTTATTTTTCTCATGAATCTAAACTGATAGCGTATCCATCCTGTATTAGCCTCACTAATACTGGCTGAGATAAACAAATGTGAAAGGCTTTGCGCTCTTGAACCTGGGCTTTTCGACAAGTGGTTTCAGGTGCGTGCAGCCAACAAAAACAACCCCACGTCATAAACTACGCGAGGCTCCTCAGATGAAAAAAGTCAACTGATTGATTACATGTGTAAAAGACGACAAAATGTGGAAAAAGAATTGACAAAAAAGTGAATCAGGAGAAAGGTACCAAGAGCTCAGCAACTAGTTGGGTGCCAGAAGGAATACATCAGTATTTATCTCTACGTTCAGATATATGACAGCAACAGTGGGATTGGCTGCTTTTCATTGATTTCCTGAGGGGTAGCAAAAAATACTTTTTTTTCCTGCATGGTTTTTAAGTTTCTAAAGTAAGATGAAGCGAAAACCTTCTTGTACCGGATGCTGTCTTATACTTGACACATAAAATACCATTGCATGTATAAGTAGGTTGAACTGAGCATGAAATGAACACATGGCAGTTATTTACAAAGGAATGAGAGGCAGAAGAAGATGGAGTGAGAGAAAAAAAAAAGGTGGTGTCGACCAACAGAAAGACGTGTGTGTGAAGAGAAAGAGATGAAGTGTGTAAGGGTAAAAGAAGTGTCTGCTTGTGTGTGTTTGTGTGCGTGTGTGTGTGTGTGTGTGTGCGCAGAAGGAGGGCGGGGTTGGCCGCAGCAGAGATAGATGAGGACAGTGTGAGGAGAGGGAGTGAAAGTGTTATCAAGCTACCAAAGCATTTGGCTGAGAAACGAGGCGCGGAGGGGAAAAAGCAAAGAAAAGGAGGGCGGAGGGGTCGCGGGGTCACAAAGTAGAATCTGTGCCGGAGAAGACACAGACACCAACCTTTTAACCCCTGTGATAATGATAATAAGACCCTGACTCCTGTGAGCTCCGATGGAAAGAGAGCTGCTGTCCAAAAAGAGATATCCACCATTTGAAATAATTGACCCCTGCTCCTAGAAAATAACTGCTGGTACGAAAGTAAAGCCCGTGACCGCCTACTATTACAGTTATGAGTCATTTTAAGACATTCGCTCACAAAACAGTTATGGTTTTCAAGAGAAGAATCCTTTGTGTGTATTCACATAATAATGACGAGTTTCTTCTACTTGGAACCTTTGAAATATTACCAACCCACAAGTCTACGGGCACTATATTTTTAAATTTGGAAAATTATATCTATTAGTCAGAATCCCAATAAAGTCCAAAAGAAAATGGTTTGGAGACTGGAGGGAACTAATTTCACTGGGTTACCGCCTCAAAATTCTGAAGTTTGGTATATTTTATGTGAGAAAAAATAAATTAAAAATCTCTTGAAAAAGCGTGTGTTTTCTTTGCAAATTATCCATGAGTAAAAACATTATAAAGCAGTAAAAATCATTGAATTTTCTATTTCAGGCAACCTCTGAGTCCCTTTTTGTTTCTTTCCAATTACCCAATAAGGTGAAAGGCCCAAACATGACTTTATAATTCATGCGTTGACATAAATGAATGTCTTTGCCCAAGGAAATGTCGACATAAACCCCATGTTTTTCACATTGTGACTCCATAAATCACACAGACTCAGCACCAGGATCTCTCACCTTTGACCTCTCACCCTGACAGGCATAACATCAGAGGTCCTGTCAGCTAGGCATTTTAAAAAGCATTTCACTATCAGTAAAGTAAAAAAAAAAAAAAGCCCCAACAGTACAGTAGTCTTTTTTTTTTTCTTCTAAACCAGAGAGAGCTCATTGTCGTCTTCATCCCGTACACTGTGTGATGTATTTTATTTTGACATGCAACCTGAGTCTACAATCCAATACATGTTAGAGTTGCACAAAATTATATTTTCAAATGACTTACACAAATGACTGCCATCTCTTGTGTGATAGACAACTGTTTTCCCACCTAATCTCTCCCTCCCTCTCTCACCTCAACCTCTGACCCTCCCTGACACACTGCTTTAAAGAGGCTTTTAACATTAAAGCAGCACGTCACCTCACGCTTTCCCTATCAGACGTGTGATCTCCATCTAAAGACAAGATACACATGTTGCTGCCACTCAACATCTCTGTGCAGTGTGAGTGAAGTTTACTGTCACCTGAAGTGATTCTGACTTTCTGTATGTTTTTCTGCCACTGTACATGTTAACATCCAACTGTCAAGGGGACTTTTACTCTTAAAATCTCCAGATCAATATGGTGTGCTGTGAAAAGGAGAGAGAACCGTACAGAACTCGCCACATGTTGGAGTCACACAGCAAAGTTACTGCAGCTGAATTTATTAAACTGTGGAGAGACAGAGGCTAATTAAAAACTGAGATAGCCAATGAAATCTGACCGACATATCAATGACGAAAAATCCAGGCCAAGTCCTAACACAACAATGTCAATTCAACACTGCTACGATAGCCAAGACCTAAGTTTAGAAATGCTGCTCCCATCAGTTGAAGACCTCAATTATGGCAGCCAGAAGGTGTGTTACATCACCTGAAAAGCCGCCTATAAAAAACAGCTATAAAATCTGGCCAATTTTTCAAGAGATAACATCTGACAACACACAGTGTGGTGCTCTGTGTTCTTGTCTCATGCTACAGGATCATAAACACTCTGTACAGCAGAAAAAACATGGAAGCCCGTCTTCCTGCAAAAGCTGCCTGTCTGTCATCCCTCTAACCCGGAGTCATAAACACGCAGGTGTGCATATGGGAAGTGTTGTGTTGTGCACTCACACCTCGACCCTATTGACTAGAGCCCTGGTGTGAACTGACGGACACACACTCACACACACACGGAACAAAGCGATATCCATGAGAGATTCCAAGGTAGCCTGTGAAGTGGATAGACTTGGGCATCATCCAGGTACACTCTGTGAGTATATGCTTTACAAAATGGACAGGACACAGCAGCAGGAAGTCGAATATGTGTGTATGTGTTTGGCAAAAGGGAAAAATAGCAGTAGAAAGTCAAACATCTGTATGTGTGTGAATGTGTGTTTACAGGCGTGCATATTTTGTTTGTAGCCTGCTGGGGGTGTTTTTCATGCATAAAATACTTGCTCTGGCTCTGTGTCTTATTCACACACGAGACAGTGTAGTAGATGTAGTACTTACAGTCTCTCCAGCAGCCTGAGGTCTTGGAAGGCTCCTCTCTCGATAACACTGATTTGGTTGTCCTCCAGATGACTACAGTGACAGACACAGAGAGACAGAGAGAACAACAGTAGTTACTATCATTTTTAAAGAAATCCCTCAGAGTCTTGAGGGAATAACAGTCAAGATAAGGTAGGAATAACTGTCAGCATCTGAGGAGTCAATAAGAGTGATCATTAACTTTACATAGTTGCAGTACATTTTTCTTTAAAATGCTACAATTTCATTTAGGAGTTTCTATTCACAGCCAATTTCCCCAGGTTCACACCAGATAAACCTCATTTTCTGGCCACGGAAAATGGCAACATCAGCTGTTTGGCCGAGAGACTTACAGATATTTCAAACATGGAGAGAGGCACTTGCACTTTTTAAAAAAATTGTTGTATAAACAAGCAATCAGTGTGCCGAACAAATGAATCTGGCGTGAAGAAAAAGTTTAAAAAGTTTAAGACACGCAGCATTTCACAAATGTCACAATCCAGCGAGCCAAAACAAACAATTAACAAGCCATTTCTCTTCCATCCCTCAATGGATATCTTCTCCATTTCTCTTCTGCCTTTCCAATGGTGCTCCCAGTGTAACACATATTCCTCTTTTTCCCTCTCAGCTGTGTCTGTGTGTGTGTGCTGTAATGTTTTTTGGGGCAATCTAAGATTTTCCAGATGGGACAGAGAAAGAGGAGAGAGAACATCTCCGCAGATATGTGTGTTTATACTTTCTGTCTGAGGATGTTAAGAGTGACATCTCTTCAGAGGCAGGAGGAGGAGATCAACGGAAGAGAGTGGCTAATGTGAGAGGTGGAGGAAGAGAGGAGTGAAGAAGTGAAAGGAAAGGGGGAGAAAGGAGGCAGTGAGAGGGAGAGAGAGAGAGAGAGAGAGAAAGAGAGAGAGGAAATAGAGATGCAAAAATAAAGAGTCGCAGAACGACAAGACGGATAGAGCGAGAGAGAAAAAAAGAAAGACAGAGCCAAAAGAGACTAAAGAAGATGTATCAAAAAGAGACACTGTCTGGCCTGCCATGTGGACTTTGAATTGTTTTGGCATGACCTTCTTTTAAATATTCTTTCAAAGAAAAATGTTTAGACATGCAGCTGCATTACAGCCATTAATCCATGGCCTGTCATACTGACTCTTTACACAAACACACACACACACACACACACACACACACACACACACACACACACACACAATCTGTTGGACAGAAATATGCACTTGGCTGAAAGATTACAGACTCAGACACACACACTCAAACGTATTCATTAAAAAGAAAAAAGGGCATTTACCAGTATAAAATATGTATAGGGTAAAAAATATCGATTACACAAAAAAATGGGTAAAATGTTTGATTTTAAAAATGCCATATGCAGTAAAACCACTCCATATTACAACAGGTTCTTTGGTTAGTATAACGAGAAGCAGGAAAAATGACATCTTGTGTGCATAGCTCCTGGAGGAAATTAGCTTAAAACAGTTTTCAAAAATCAAAAAATATTTAGTGGAAATTGGTGAGAAATAAAAAATAATCAGCTGTGTACATCCAGCAGACTTGATCGAGGTTACACGCACAAAAAAAGGCAAACACACTGACAGGAGGAAATAGTGTACGGAAAAAGCATAGACATACAGATGGACTAATGAGCAATGTCAGATATGTATGTAAACATGTAAAAGTGTAAACACAGGTACGTAGTTACGCACTGGTAGCAAGCATACCCAAACACACACACAAACATGCTCACAGTCCTGACTCCAGCCCATCAGTCACACTTTACAGTCCAGCCCACATTAATCCAGCGTGTTTACTCCAGTGTATCTGCACTTTCACCATGCTGAGAGAAATACATATCTTGCAAACTGAAGAGAAAGTTAAATTAAGACATAACTTTGAGTAACTATCAGAGTTTATTTGTCCAAATGAGAGATCAACCACATGCTGATTTATTGAATGAAGTTTAGAAAGGCCAGGAATCATAAGCCAAACACATGGTGCTGGGAGTTGATGCTGGCATATTGTTCAGATGAGGTACTGTTTTTATATTGGTCTGTATCAGGCATTAGTCATCAACAGAGAGATGGAGAAAAGAGAGAAAACATGTAATGATTTCATGTGTGTGGGGCCTGGTGTGTCTAATAACTCTTTCATTCAACCGTATTAGAAAGTCTTAGCAACCATTAGAAAAAGCATAATGATGTCACGCTACCTTATGGCAAACTCCAAGCACTTGGCCTCTGAAGGAAATAAGGAAATACTTCAGGGGATATTAACTTCACTTGTTGTTTACACATAATGGATGAAACCACATTCATTTTCCCCAGCCAAATGTTCAATATCAAGCACAAGTTTTCACCTACATCTAAATTTGTTTGGAATTACTCAATTTCGCCAACAATCTGGAAGAAATCTTGCAACGTAAGGCTGCCAAAGATATTACGCTAAGTGTGGCACATGCAGTATGCATGCAGAGACAAGCTGTGCCTTTGATTACAGCAATGCGATCTGATCGCTCATATTAAAGAATATTCAGACTGCTGGACTGGATCGAGCATTTCTGTACAAATAAATGTTTAATCAGATTACAGCAGGTAGTCTGGTTAAGATGTTTTGATGAGGTCATACAATAAAATTGAGGATTTAAAATACAAACAAATCACCCCAATCAAGATCAATTAAGAAATTTTCATCTCTGTATTCTATGATTATTGAGGCATTAATGTACAACCCAATCAGCTAGCAGTTGAAAATACAATTGATATGATATAATTATATTGAGTATGTGCTGGAAATTATAGGTTTGGTTGACATTTTGAATAGAAGTCAGATCACATGTAATGGGCAACCACCACACTGACCCCCCCTCCCCACAACCCTCAAGGATAAGCGGTATAGCTAATGGATGGATGGGTAATTATGAATAATTACAAGCTTATAAGTAAGCATGGACATCAAGGACTACTTTTTCCTGCAGTTATAGTTATTGGACTTTCCTGGGGGGAAGGTTAAAAGCATTTTCCTACATGTAAACTTTTCACATGGGGTGTATGTAAGGGTTAAGCGACCAAGAGAAGAACTAGGTATTCACATGCGTGTGTGCGTGAGAAAGAGGAGAGAGGGAGGTCTGATAAAGTAACAGTAATACTTGTTTGACTACAGATGAGGGTCAAGGCTACACTGCTTTTGTCCATCCCTTCATACAACGTGTGTGTGTGTGTGTGTGTATACACACTTTCTCAGACTATCCACTCTCTTTCCCAAGCCATCTCCCTCCCATTTTTTGAAGAGATTTAGAGTGGGGAAATGTCACAGCAGTTTATCACCAACCACATGAAACAAGCTGCTGGCCCGCCACATGCAAACACACTCTCTCATTCACATACAAACACACACACACACACACACACACAGCCTCTTTTTTATTGGTCCGTGTCACCCTGTCTCAAGTGCTCAGGATGCAAATAAAGCTCTCTCTCTCTTTCTCTCTCTCTATCTTTGTTTTGCTCAGATAATCACATGTCAATCAAACCTAACCTGATACATTAACTAAACATAAATTCCAAAACCCACCAAGGTCCTGACAAGTATGGTTACAGTTTATGCATGTTTGTGTTTGTATTTGAGAGTGCATTAGTACTTACAAATGCAAACACATGCACGCATAAACTTCTGTCCACTCCTCAGCGTAGTTTGTGACGGGAGTGTATTTTTATCTCCTGGTCTGGTGAAAACAGAATGAGGAGGGAAGCTGCATGCAGCCAACGGTGATTATAGTTATTACAGCCCTCACACACACACACACACACACACACACACACACAAACACACACAAACACACACAAACACACACAAACACACACATTTGAGCCACTTGAGGCAGAAGAGTTGGAGAGCCCTTGAAGTCATTAGGACAGCTGAGAGGACACGAGGAGTCACATTCTACAGAGACGTGCAGCCGTTTAGATATGACGAGTACGACAAACAAGAGCAACATCAGTAATGATCTTAGCATATTGTTGGGGTTAGGGTTTTTTGTTTTTTTTTTAAAGATTAGACTGGCACAGAAGCGTACAGCAGTATACAGAAGGTTCATGGAAATAATGTCCATTTGAGATATTTACCGACAGCTGCGTGTTTACACTGCAGTCAATAAATCGCGCTTGGAATTGATTCTGCCTTGAGATGGACCAGTGGTCAGCCGGGATCAGCTGTTTTGGCCTCCTTTCAAAGCCCATAACCTAAGCAATTTCTGAACAGATCGTATATCAGAATGGTTGGAATCACCATTTATGACACATCAAGTTAGTTCAGGCTGGACACGCATCACGCCTTAAGAGGGGATCTCTTTGTGGCCAGTTGGAACAGGAGAAATGTTTCCAACGAGCAAATAACCTTTCAGTGTAAATATGGGTATGTGAGTATTATTTGAACCTCTCCTTAAAACCTCAGCTTCACCTGATCCAACAAACATCTATACTGTTCAGAATGTGTTTATGCTCTGCATGGAAGCGCAGGGTTCTCTTCTAGTTTAGTTTAATTATATTTGCACATTTTTAACATATCAACTTTTGCATCTTCAATCTCAAAAGTCTGTTGCTTGTTTCTGATTTTCAAAAGGCACTCTGCATCTCTGGATTCCCCAGTATTGCAAAACTTTCAAAATCCAGCATACCCTAACTATTGTTCAGAGAAACGTCGGAGAAAATAGTGAACTCTGAGTTACATTAGCTTTTCCTTTCCTACGAACAACAACTCACAGTTTCTTGATACCATTTGTCCAGAGATTGCAACATTTTTTCAGCAATTTTATCTCTGCATATCATCATATCTGCGCCAGTGTAACATTTTGTTGTTGTGTTGCTTGTTTTATAAATGGGAGTCTTGGTTCTTGTTACTGGCATCTTAGCTCATGATTACTCTATTATTTAACCTAGTAAAAATTCAGTAATTACGAAATTCGACTCCTTGGATAAGACACTTGCATTCTCTCCTGCCCTGAAATCCCTCATTAGGATGGGAAACTTTATTTTATAGAGACTTGTTTCCCCTATAGCCATATACAGGCCTATTAGGTAAATATAGCATTTGTGTAATTACTCCAGCATGGCAGCTTTTTCTTAATGGGATTCCTTGTAAAGAAACCAATACAGGTCAGAAGGAAAAAGAGGAGAATATGCACATAAAAAAAATCCTGGTTCAACCACATACCTAAATACAGCCAACTTCATTCCTAAATGACAAAATAAGTTGTTGGCAGTGCCATCTAAATGAGACACCCAACTCCAAAAGCAGCTAGTAAAAGTTTTGTCTTATTTGTCACCTTGGGTTAAGGTTGGGGAAACTACACTGATAATAGAAAGTTAAGTCAATTGTTAGCGGAAAATGTGTCACAAATCACCATCTCACTGTCTTAGAAACACACCAGCATTTACCGTATCAGACTATTTCCAACAATATAACAAAGTCACTCTAATTAAACCTGCTTTCCTTACACCAGCACATTTGTTTAATACATTTGAAGCAAAAATGTAGTCAGAGCATGTTTTTGCTGGTGTTTATGCTTCAGTTATCACATAGATGTTCAAAGATGACACCAGCGAGACAGTGACTCTATCTGGAGTTATTTTGTGACGAACTTTGTATGTGTAAAAAAAATGGTTTAAAAAAACAAATCCTATAAAAGCTTTTATTCCGTGGCAGAACAAACTTTGGCACATTCTTTTACTGAAAAACATAAACAGCTAAAGTAATGTGAACTTGTTGAAATACCTTCAGATGCCTTGAGCAATTTAGTGAGTTTATCTCCACAAAATATTGAAACAAACAAACTTACAGAATCCTGAGGTTCTTGATGCCGGAGAAGTCCACTTTAGTGATTCTGGTGATGTTGTTTCTGTTCAGATCCCTACAGAGAGAAACACAGAGGTCACAGGGTGAGTTTAACTGAGTATGAAATTAATATAACAAACTGTATTTTGAAAGCATACAATGTCTTTATAAAAAATGCCAAAAAGCAAATGAACATCGGTGAGCACCCACTGAGTGCGCATGTGTGTGTCTGTGTGTGTTCTCGCTGTCAGATCAGTCAGATGAAGCGTGAGAATGTCCAACAGCATATGAGCCCACACACATATATACAAGCACACGCGCACACAAATATACAAACACAAACAGAAACCAAAACATACGAACACTTCTACTGTACAGGCACCATGAGAATTACTACACACAAACACACACTCAAAGCTCCTGCTGCTGTGAATTATTGAGAAGAAAATTTTCCAGAAAAAAAAATTAAAAAAATAAGAAGTGGGATGAAATTATTTTCTCTTTCCATCATCAGAGTTTAAAAGCTTATCGTGTTTCCTGGCTGTCATTCAATCTGTTTTAACTATGAGTGCACAATGTATATATACTGCAATATGAACTGACTGCCTGAGTGTGTGTGTATAGACTGGTTCCCTTTACACAGCTATGCTGTTTATTGAAACGCTGTCGTACTGGAGGAATTAGGGCAAGGAAAAAAAACACACACACACAAGAGAACGCAGACAAACAAGCCACACAATTTTCTCTCTTATTTCACATACAAACTCTCCATAAGCTTTCACTCACAGACACACACACACACACACACACACACACACACACACACACAGACACACACACTCACACACACACACACACACACACACACACACACATAAACAGAGGCAGGTTTTGCCAAGGCAGCCTGCGTGTGTGTTTTTCATAATACACCTAAACATTTATAAATCTGATTTAAGACCATATTAGGTTTCAAAAGGCTTCCCCAAGCTGCCATGGCAAGGACCACTAATAAGAGCCATACCCCGGTCTGAGACAGGGAGGGATGGTGTGGGCGAGGGCAGCACTTCCCAAAGCCCAAAATGGGGTCCAGAGTCCACCAGGGATCCTTGAAAGGGCTCCAGGATTATGAATAGTTACAATATCTCAACTGATACAATGGGAGGTCACATAAAATGACTGCCGATCAAAGACTCCCACCCACTACAGCAGACCCAGGAATGGAAAGCTGGACTGAATCATAACCAACAACAAATACGTCCTCAGAATGAGGTCCCAGGCAAATAAGGTTTCCATTTGAGGATCCTTGATATGAGAAACAGAAGAGAAGAGAAGAGAAGAGAAGAGAAGAGAAGAGAAGAAAAGATCAACATCTTTATATGAACAATTAATCAACTGTAGAATTATTACAGGACTCTGCAGTTCCCCTAACCTTTATGGAGCATTTTAGTATCTTCAAGCTCATTGTTTTGGTTTCACTGCTTTCACACCACTCTCATCAACCTCGTTTTTTCTAGACACAGCAGCCAGACAGACAAAGTTCAGCCACAACCAGCTGAATATAGTGAAACATTTAGCAGCTTATGAGTCAGATATTTCCCTCAGGAGCTGGAGGAGGCCAAAACGGAGCTAAAAGAAGAGTGCATATCTGGATTTACAGCCATGGGGGGGGGGGGGGGGTGAATGCTAATGTTACCCTGTGTCTGTGGGTTATGTAAATAGACAACTGATGATATGCCAGTTAAGTTTTATTTGCCCCAATATATTTTTTACAATAAAATAAAAAGACGTTTTATATTAAGTTGAACAAACTGACAAGACTCTGTTGGGCTTGAGGTTTAAGTTGCTGACCATGTAATCCCAACATCCCTGGTCTGAGTCCAGCCAGGAAGCTTTGTTCTCATTCTCAATTTACTGTCAAGTGTCCAATAAAAGCATAAAATGTCCCACAACGTTGAGTTTTTCCGTCTGTCAAGCGTACAGATTCTGAAATGACTGAAACATGGACATGATACAAACTTGAGTGATTCTGAATTTCAAATATCAGCACTGAAACTTTCTGATGTATGATGATAATACATTTATTGTAATCAAAGATCAACCAATCAAAGATCTTGGCAATGCATTCAAGAGTCCAGATAAGTTCTTTACAGTGAGCCACTTCACCATCATCCAAACTACATGCTGCTGGCTCAATATGTGTGTGATTGCAGTTCCTTGGAAAGCGAGGCAGCTTGATAAGCCTTCTTGGATGTGATGAAAAACTCAATACAGTATTGATTTATCATTTTTAACTTGAGGAAAGAGGTGCTTCCACGGTGAAAGAAACTGATTTTTTCCACTTGTTGATTTGTAATTTCATGTATACACTCACTTTTGAGTGACTCTGAGACAGCATCAAATCTGAAGATTTCTGTTCCCCATCACTCCACCTCTATCCATCCACTTCTCCCCTTCTTACCCCTTTGTTGGCCGTCTCTCTGTATCTTTTCACATTTGGCAACAATCTTATGCTTTTTCTTTTTGCCCTCCCTCTGTCTCTCCCTCCTTTCATCTATCTTAAATCTCTCCTTTCCCCAGTCACCGTTCTTTAATGTCAATCTGTCAGTCCTTCACAGCCTGCCTCACCCCTGTGTTCCCAGCCTTCCCCTCCACTTTTTCTTTCTAATCTCCTCCTCTTTTACAGTGTCTCCCCTTCTCTCAATTTCTCATGTCTTATCTTTCACTGTTTCACAGTTGACTAAACACTTTTTCTTCGCCTTCATCTGTTTTTCTCTCTCCAGCTCTAATCTCTCCTCTTTTATCTCAATCTTTCACTCTTTTACAGTTGGCTGTATTTTTCCTGCCCTTTTCTTTTTTCTCTCCCTTTTCCTCTAATCTCCCCATCCTTATCTCCATCTTTCTCTTGTTCACAGTGGAAATTTCTGCTCTCACCAGGGAAACTGCTCTGTAGTCAAACAAACACTGAGGATATAGGGCCAGGTGGAGAGCGATGGCATCACCCTATCTAAAAATCACTGCCTAAAAACTGAGAAACTCGATACCACTGCCAGAGCAAAATGAAGTCTGGTGTGAAATGAAATGCTAAAATTGTCAAATGAATAACACACCAACTGACAGTCATGTATTCTGAAATAAAAAGGCGTAAGGTATGATTTCTTGTAACTCGTCATAAGGTAAACAACCAGTAACAACGTAACAGTCATATTATCAAATATACCCGAGACAACTTACATATATTTATTACAACTAACACTATGGTGAATTGTACTTACTTCATACTATGGATTTTATTGATTTGCTAATGCCACTATAGAGTGTGTGTCCATTAGAGTTGTTCCGATATCGATACTATAGGAAATGCCTTCTGGATCAGTTATCGCCAAGTACACAGTCTATGTACCGATATGAAACCACGTCATTTATTCAAAACCCAGATACAACGCCGTCCTAAAACTGTAGCCTACACTGGAAGTTGCTCTGAGCAGCCACAGTAAACACAAAAGACACACAAGTGAAGAGTAAGCATTGGCAGTCACCACCTGTCTTTATAGCTCCACTTCAGTCAGAGACACTTGAGTCAAGGAATAGACCATTTCTAACAAATGGGTATTTAGTTAGATTTGGCAGAAAATTATGAATTGCAAGAACTAAACCTACCAAATTAACAAAGATGTTAATATTAAACCTTAAATCAATCCACAGTATCAACAACTTAGCACATACATGCGCAGTTGAAGAGGTGGAGTGAGCTGCAACAGCAAACAATGTTGGTATAGGTGAATCAGGAACCCTACAACGCTTCTTCTTATAATGGTATGATACATTCTACCGTTATTAAATTGCAGGCTGCGATTTGTGATTTCTCGCGATGATAGTGCGATTTTGATAATATTTATATGAACTGTTTAGCCCTGCAGCCCACAGCTCTCTCTCAGGAGTGTCTGTCTCAAAGAGAAATCCTGGTGAAATGCATGAAAAGTTACAAGAAAACCTATGTAATCATGCTGTTGAGAACTCCTCTGCACCCAACGTAAGACCATTAGAAATCCAAAGCCAACTAAAATGACAAGCTTGATTAAACTGAACAGGTCTGGCAATGCAAAATTAAGGCTTCAGAGGATACGAATGACGTAAAGCTAGCAGGGCAACCTTTTTATGCACCTGGCCCGCTGCAGCTCGGGGAACCACCCAACCCAGCAGTAAAGCTTAACTTAGCTGTAAATTTAACTGACCAGCTGGCAGTCAGACAACTAACGAGAGGCTTTCGCACAAAAGCCCTAACCACTGTTTGTTTCCATTACAGGCAGAGGTAAGGAGAGTGAGTGTGTGTGTGTGTGTGTGTGTGTGTGTGTGTGTGTGTGTGTGTGTGTGTGTGTGTGTGTTTGCAACAAGGGGATAAGACAAGAATGCAAACAGCAGGTGTTCAGGGAATTAATATCCCATACAACACACACACACACACACACACACACACACACACACACACACACACACACACACACAAAGGCACAGACAGCTCCCCACCACATCACACCCCAGACCACTGAAACCATTGAACCTTACAGTCTGGCTGCCTTGAGCCAGCAAACCAGTTGACTTTATACACACGCGCACGCGCACACACACACACACACACACACACACACACACACACACACACACACACATATACGATGTGTGTGGGGGGGTGATTCACTTACAGTACAGCTTTATTGGTTGGCTACACCACAGAGAGTGAGAAAAAACAGAGAAATAACTATTAGAAAGGAATGTTAAACAAATGACGGATCAGGTGACAAAGAGTCCCAAGAGCTCAGTGGAATGAAAAGGCAGACTGGCTGCTGCTGCGGTAAACCATGAAATATTAAGAGAACACATGGGCTAAAATGATTGGCAAGGCGGGTTACACACCGGTCAATTGTGTTTCTCTCTCTCTCTCTCGCTCTCTCTCCTTGCACCCCTATCTCAGTCTGGCGTGTTTTTTGTTTTCTTGACCTTTAGTCGCCTCTATATGGGGCAACAATGAGGAGTAACGATTAAGTACCGCAAACAGTTTCCTCTCTCTGTCCTGTCTCAGTCTGTTTCTGACACTGTGACATTTCCTCTTTCCACTTCTTCTTCTTCTTCTCTCCTTCTGGGCACTGCATCCTTATCTCCCCATCCCTCCATCCTTTCCCTTACATCCTTTGTTGTTCTCCGCCCAACGCTTCGTTACCGAATGCGTTCGCTTCCTGTGCTAATCTCCTGTTATTTTCCACAAAGCTCTTGTACCTCTTCACTTTCCCATTCCTCCTCTCCTGCTCTCCATCCTTCACTCTCTAAGATAGGTATGCTCAATTTCGCTCTCTAAATCTCCCAGTTACGCATGGAATCCTAATTGCCTTCTTCCTTTTCCTCTGAGCTCCAAGCTCTACAGCGTGTCCGTCACCAGAAGTAGGGGGCAGGCATCAAGCTGCTTTACAATTAGCCTTCAGTATAGCTGCAATCCATCTTCAAATGCTTGAATATGACATTCAGCAACAACTGTTCACCCTCCCTCAATCACACCAATTGTGATCTCACTTAATATGAAGCATACAGGGGAAAAGCAGTGTAATGTTTCAGTAAAACGTTCTGTCCACTCAGGACAGAGAGAGCAGCTTTGAAGCAAAACTACTGAGAAAGTCAAAACGTCCCTTTTATTTTTTGTTAAATATATAAGGATAGTTGAAATGTAATCAAATTAAACATATTCTTAACTATGCATGTGAAGGTTGAAGACAAATGCAGTGACGGTGAAAAATCAGAAAAAGATGAGACACTATTAACAGACCACAGTTAGACCACGGATATTGTAAAACTGGTGAAAATGATTCAACTTGAGGGAAAAAACAAAAAAAAAAAATCAAGCTTTTCCCAACTCTATGAATTTGCTTCATAATGACACGGAAAAGGAGAGAGACTGAGGGAGAACAACACCAAGAACTGGAGCTTCTGGTGAGCTCTGAGTTCAGTAAGAGTTTCAGCTGAACACACACACGCACACACACACGCATACACACACACACACACAGGTACACTACCACACACACATTCAATGAGTCCACTGCTAGCTAGGTAGTCTTAAGGCAAACTGACTGAACACAAAACGAAAACGAGAAATGGACAGCTGGGTTAGCAGTAATTTTGGCAGCAGATGATTTTCTAGTCTTTTGAACATATATATTAGTTAAAATCAAATTTTAGTCATTTTATTTTTGTTTGTTTTAGTCAATGAAAATAAGCATTTTTGTCAAGTTTAGTCAGTGAAGCTTCCTTCTCATTTTTGTCATGTATTTGTCATTTTAATATCTTCTAATCTTTGAGGCTACAGCTATCATCTTTTTTTTTGTATATTGTTACCATGGTTACACCTGTCTTTTTCATATAGGCATGTAAATAAGTGGACAATCCGAACACAGTTAATGTCAGTCTGGAGCTGTGCCACTAGTTGTTGCTAAAGAAGAAAAATTTTCAAATGAAGCCAAATGCTGGTGACAGAGCACGTATATTAAACGTATTAACTGAATGTAAACGTCTTGTTTGCATATTTAAGCATTAAACTTTCTATGAAGAACTCAGGAAGGAACATTGACTGAGTGAAGCAGAACACAGAACTGCATGTTCTCTATTACTGTAACATGTACAACATAAATTCTAAAACCCGTAAGACGTAATCATGGAAAGCATTCAAAAGAATGACATGTTCAGCCTCTGTTTGCAGACCATATATTGTCTACAAGAGTCTACAAGTTTTGGAAAATTTGGGGGCTTTGTGGAACATTTGGTCTCCTGTGCGACCGTTTAATGTTGTTTTGAATCTTTGTCACAGTGATGCTAATAGGTAGTGAACTCTCTCCTATTACAGTACTGCTCTCTGGGATACAAAGCAATCATCACTAGGAGATTTTGGTCATTCACATCATACACACACACACACGCAAATGGCATGTGAACACACGAGAACAAGCGAGTAGGCCTACAGACACACTCTCACAAGAGGTCCAGACCTCTGAGGACACCAGGGTCATGTCCCTTTTTAAAATTAAACATGACAGGATATGTAAAAGGCTCATACCAATACTTTGTACAGGGCCAAACATACATAAATAAAAGGGTTCAGTATGTGACCATCAGGTTTGTGTGACTATAGTTTATTTGAGACAATCAGATGGGCAAACCCAAGGGGACTTATGGACTTAATTTAGCCAAACTGCAGCCACAGTGAGAGCATGTGCACAAATGAGAACAAGCAGGCAGAGACACATGAAAACAGCTTTGCAAACAGCAAAGTGGGTTTTTTTTTTTTTTTTTTTCAAAGCCATTTTCAAACAGCTGGTTGGTTTATGTGTTAACTGGGTTTGTTTTGCTCTATCTGTATCTCTGATGTTCTCTTCCTCGACTCCTTTTCTTCTTGTTTTCTACACAAATATACATAATCTGATTAAACCTTGGCAGTAATTCAATGTATTCCATTAAAAGTACTCAAGTTATTGAAGCTTGAATATATGCCACCTGTTTGATGAGCATGTAGTCACATTCACATCAGCCATCGCAGCAAAAGCAAGCATTTGCTAACACCACTTAAGGAAATGTGTTTAGAAGACAGAGATCCGGCTGGTGTGATGGGTGTTTACCGTCGCTACAGCAAGACAGTGACCCCACTGTTGGAGATTGTTACTCGTGTAGGCTCTGCGTGCTTCTCAGAACCATTCTGACACTTGACATTTCACATTTTATCTGGCCAGTGTTCCTCACCACACATTTGTCTCTATGGGTAGAAATATTTCTCTGTTTGAACAAATAAGCTACTGGCTCATTGGCGCCATTTGCAATGTCCAGAATGCTAACAAATGCCAAAAGGAACTAAACAAAAAGGTAGGGGAACTTCTTTCCCAAAAATAGAGATGAAAGGCAAGAGGAGCGACAAAGAGGAACAGAGACATTGATGATAAAGGAGCCGTTAGTCAAGATTTTCCCTAGAGCGGAAAGAAGGACAGTCATTTTCTCTCCATGAAGGGGAATCCTTTCTGAATGACGCACAATACAGCTACCTCTGTCTCATCTGCACTTTACTTCTCGTCTTTAACTTTGCCAGCATGGCTCTGTTTTGTTCCCATTCTGTCCGACTTTCTACCTCACTTATTTTTTTTCCCTTTTTCACCCTGCGTAGATCTGTTTTACCTTCTCGTCTGTCTATATCTTAGCACTAAATCCATCTTCATCCTTCTATATATTCTCATTCTTCGCCTGCTTACGTCTTTTAAATTACTTGTGAGTTTTAAATTACTTGTTAATGCATCTTTCACATTCAGTTTCCCAGACTGATTGGATTCTGTTGAAATCCGGGGAGTGATGCGTCTCCTCTCTCTAAGTGTTTTCGTCATCTAATGCTTTGTTTTCTGTCTGTCACAATTTACCCCTCTCCCCTTCGTAGCCTCTATTCAATGTTAATGCCACTCAACCTGAGGAAATTCATAGTTTGGTGTTGCTGTTAACGCAGGCTTGACCACATTAGGGAATCGTCTGCTAGCATCCCTTTCTTTTAGAGTCACAAGCCAAAAAGGCTGTAAACCAGTGCTGTATTTGGTTAGTTCTTTGCTTTGCTCGAGTTTATAGGGCTGCATTGCTTTTGTTGAGATTTACTACTGCTGTACTGTAAGTGAATAGGGTGGGGTGGGGGTGGATGGGTAATTTGGCCACTGAGAGGCCACTTGACAAGAACAGGGCCTGCTGCTTCCTCAACAGAGGCCAGGTCAGAAAAAAACGAGAGTGAGTGAACGAGAGGGTAAGAGAATGAGAGAGGTTAAGAGGAATGGGAGACTGAGAGAGAAAGTGAATGATAGAGAAAGAGCTCGAGAGAGACAGAGAGATGGAGAGACACACACATACACAGTGCAGTGACCAGTTCCTCCATAAGCCTCCAGCCTAACATAAACAGTCTGTCACATTGAGCTCAGCAGAACACTGGACTGAAAAGGGACAATTATGGTGTAAATAACACTCTCATACTGTAGTACACACATGTTGCATGCACTGCCACATGCACGCAGATAAACACAAATACGTATACACACACACACACACACACACACACACACACATAGTGCAGGGGTACACACAGAAACACACACTGAGAGCAGAAAATCCCAGCAGTAGGGATATAATGTGTTGCTTTGGTGACAGTGGCCTAACAAAACAGTGGCATAGCTTGTTAACATCAAACGACTGCAAGCATATTGCGCACACGCACACACACACACACACACACACTCATGCACACAAACCCAGAGTGGCGTTTTGCTATGACATACACTCTGAAGTCCTCCGGTCTGATGGCTTCTGTTTCAGCAGAAAGGCACAGAAGGTCATTCGTGACTCGGGGTAGTTTCTATGTGTCACAGACTCTCTCTCTCTCGTTATACGTCGAAGTTTCCATCTACAACCAATTGCATGTTTAATCCAGTGAAAGCATGAGAGTTTACTGTGTGTATGTGTATGTGAGCCTGTGCTTGCTTAATGAGTGTGTGCTGTAAGTGTGTGGCTGCATGCGTAAATTCTCCTATGTGCTTCCATGCATGTATATACGTTTTAATTCAGAATATGACTGTACCCTTTTTCGTGTGTGTGTGTGTGTGTGTGTGTGTTCTTGAACTCACTTTGTGACAACTCGTTTTTAAACCTTTGGAGTTCAGATATCTTTGGAGAGTGGGGACATTTTTTCTGGAGCTTACTACTTCAAAAGGTTTGATTGATTTTAGTAGTTTCAGCCATCAAATCATCATTTCTATCTGTAATGATAACACTCTACACACCACGGTAATTGCTGAGTTCTTGTAGCGTGCTAAGAAAAGCAAAGACTGCAAGCAACAGACAATAATACCAACCCTGAGGTTAGCAAAATTTACTTTGAAAAGGAAATGAAGGCAAACTGTGAAATCACCTAAAGTGTTCGCTGCAAACATCCATCACAGTTAAGAGACCTTCTTTGTGGTCCAACTTTGACCTAACATATTTTCAGTACTTATGCAGACACAATTTCCATGCAAAGATAGATTTCAGGTGTGCTCACGTCCGGTTTATCGTCCAAATAAAGTGTTTTAGATAATCAGGTTCACTGTTGGCTTGTTTACAACCTGTCCAATCATCTGATCACTCATTT
Source organism: Seriola aureovittata (assembly GCF_021018895.1). Lineage (NCBI taxonomy): Eukaryota > Metazoa > Chordata > Actinopteri > Carangiformes > Carangidae > Seriola > Seriola aureovittata. Next base: position 8,631,115 of record NC_079371.1, on the reverse strand, counting down.
CTTTTTGTTTCCACGAGCAATGTTCCCAGATTGCAGCGATTACCTCGGTGCAATGTAATGGCATGTGTAAATGTAATCAGTACTATAGATAGAAGCAATGGCCAAAACTACACCAATAAGACTCAAGTTGTAAAAAAAATATTTTTCTCTTTAAGGGTAAAGTTTACCATTAGGTTTGGTTGGGGTTCGGCATAGTTGTAATGGTTAGGGATAAGAATGTGTTATGTCAGTGAGGGTGTACATTCATGCATAGTTTTATAGTAGTGCATAGTGTGCAATCATATGTCTGTATACATGTGCCTGATTTTCCATATGTATGGCAGCGAGTGTGTGCACCTCTTCGCCCGTATTTGTGTGTGCCATGTGAATACAGTATGTGTGACTATGTATGTTTTAATGTAGCATCCAGCTTGCTTCATTTCCCAGAAGGGCAGTGCCCACTGTCGCTGCCAGCTGGCTGCCTCTTTGGCAGCCTGAGAGTCATTATAAAGAAAGGTCAACTGCCCACACACTGGGGAAACTTGGGGAAGAGAAGATCACCCACTGACCTAGAACTGGAGCCTAAATATCGGTTACCCTCACTTGTACCATTTGGCACACCATAACTGACCCAAACATAGTTGGAATGGCACAAAATTGTGACCACAAGATGGCCACAGAAGATAGGCGTGACATAAAGAGGCCGTTTGAGAACAGCGAGCTTATTGTGGTTTTTACATATTAGTTTAGACTCGTCTGCTATAGCAATAACACTCAGCTGCTCCTCAGATGTATTACATCACCATCATACCCACGATAACAGTAAAGAACACTCTTCATTGAATGATGGCCTTTATTCAACAGTTACCAAAGCATGTGTGCTGACCGAAGCTTTCCTCAAAGTACCACATAACTACAGAAATGCTGCACAAACAAAGTACATCACTAATTAGCTCCCTGGTTTCCACAAATGTTGGTGAAGGACCAACACAACTTGGTTAGCAGAGATTCATGGGAATTATCTAAACAGTTGGAATTCATCTTTGACTTCTCAGACTTCTTGGGTGTGGCAAAAGATTGTTCTTGATCCAATCGAATTATTCTAAATTTAGGGGATGGGAACTATGTCGGCAAATATGAGCTTGTCTGACACATGCAGAGGTTAGCACACACACACACACACACACACACACACACACACACACACACACACACAGATTCCAGTCCCACCATGGAATGCCGTTCCATAGCTGAGGGTGTGGTGGTTCAGCGTCCATTGACCAATCAACACCAAGCTTTGATAAGAGCCAGAAGCAGAGGCTGGAACTTGTGTGTCCATTCTACACACAGGAACACACACACACTCACTGATGCTTGTACGTATACACACACACACACACACACACACACACACACACACAGTGGCAGGATCCTACAGTTGCGCGCACCATGGTAGGTTGGCACGCTGTGGGGAAATGGGAGCTGTGAAAACTCTACTGGAGAGATGCTGCTGGCAAACTGAAGGTGTGTGTGTGTTGAAGGGGAGGTGGAGGTCACAGAATGAGTGGTGAGGGAGGAGGCAATGGAGAGAGGGAAAGACTGCAGAAAGAAGGTGGAGGGATGGGGAGAAAGCTAGAGATGTAGGAAAGATGAAGAGTTGGGAGGGGAAAAAGAAAAACAAAGAAAAAGCTAGACGAGGCTAGAGAAAGCAGAGAAGGTGTTGCTCGTAAAAAACTTGCCAAAACTTCCTCAAAGTGCCGTTAGCGAGGGAACGGAGAAATAGGCAGTTAAAATCTGAATTAAATTGTGTAAAGTTGGCTCTGGAAGCTTGCCGTTTCCAAAAGTGAACTCATTCAACTACAAACACAGACATCAACATCACACATGCTCAGTTTGACAGCACACATATATAAAGATGCGATCATATATAAGTTTGATAGAGCTAACTCACACTAATACAAGTACATTTCAAAAAAGAATATTGTCACACACACATACGTGCAGACACACACACACACAAATTTCCTGATTGCAGCTCAACCAGTTGAAGGCCCACTCTAGAGTTCACAGCATTCAATTTCTCCACATTTCACAGCAGCTGGGGCAACAGTTTGGAATTTGCAGCTCTAAAAATCAACATTTGAGGGTGTGTGAGTGTGCGTGTGTGTCTATGTGTTCCCTGTAGGGCAGGTGTGAATTGGACCCGGGAGAGAAAAGCCGTTCCTTTTTTCCAATTCATTTTACCCGGCCTCGTTAAGCCTGTTAAGCCTCCCCCCAAAACCCTCCACTCAAATTAGATGCAAATGAGGTCTCGAGTGGCTTCCCAAGGAGGGCATTACAGAATTGACTGGCCTGAGGTAATCTGCGAGGCTGCCTTGGTGTGTGTGTGTGTGTGTGTGTGTGTGTGTGTGTGTGTGTGTGTGAACAGTTGAGGCCACCACTGTTTTTCTCTCGTTAACCTTTCCAAATGCTCTGTTTACAATAGTGAAGAAAAGGGGGTTTTAAAAAGAGATTCATTCTGTAGTTATGACAGGTGGACTCTGGCTCTGAATATCAAGCACACCCTTTACCTCCAAATGTAGCAGAAGTGAACTGGATTCAAGTTATATACTGTGTGTAATAGGCACTAGCTCTAAAGTTTAAAGAAGCATGCTGGCTGGTTTTCATGCTTTACAGTGCCAGTCATTTTCCAATGTGACTGATTTCCTTCCATCCAAGGAGCGGTGGTCTTTTAAAAGGAAAAATGTATATGTTTTCAGTGTATCCTTAAGTTATTTAAGCATGAAGCCTTGTACTTTATTTTATTGCTGTACCCAATTTCCCTTGACCTGTGTCATGTGCATACTCATTTAACAGTGATTCCCTACATTTGTTTTCAGTATCCTCCATAGAGTCTGTCTGAATTTGTCTGATTCGGTACATGTGGCTCGAGAGTGATAAAGGGAGAAGCAGAGTAGTAGCCGAAAAAGATTTTCCACTCAAGATAAGGCAAAGTCTTGTCCCCTTACTCAAACACCACATGTCTTGTGGTCTTGTTGCATTGCATTCTGGCGTGGTGAGACTACTGTATCTCCTCTTCTCTATGGATTTCTCCTCGTGTGATCGTTTGAAAATTTATGCAAAAGTCTTGAAAGAAACTTCTGGCATTTGAGTTTGTAAAACTACCAATGTTTCAGCGTGAGACACAACTACGCAGCAAAGCCTGAACAGAAATGCAAGGTCGATCATCATTAGAATTCTTCACAGTGCTAAGAGAATGAAAAACACATCAGCGTCCAGTCCAGTTTTCCATTCGCAATCAACATAAGCAAGCAGAGCTGAATGTGACAAAGTTTAACAACTAACCACAACAGAAAACTGTGTATTTTGCAATATTTTTGGCCAAAACTTGAGTCTTTGGAACATAGTGATCCTAGAGACTAACAGCAGAGTGGTAATTATGGTACAATAGTGATTTTCTTATTGGGTTCTTTGGGTTATCATTGGAATCCATAGTAACTGTTATGAATCTGAGCAGATTAAAATGTCCATGAAGTAGAAAGCTATAAACCTTTCTTCATCTTTCAAGCTTTCAATGTGTGAGCAATTGATACTGAAAACATAGGTTTTCACTGGCGTGTTCTTTTAAGCCCATGTGTCCTTATGCACTGTTTCACGGGCCAAATTGATGCATACCAGTGTCCAGCCAGTTACCTCAACATTGCGACTTTGCATTGCCTTTGAATGCTAGGAACATCCCGCTGCCAGGAAACTTCTGAAATAACAGATTCAGTAAATTTGAATATATTTGTGACTCTAATTTGAATGTCGATTGCCAGTTTTTGTTGCCATGAACAGCTAAGTTGTACCCTGACATTGACAGTGTCATAACAAATGTCAGATTAACCATTAGCATGACATCAGCTGGCAGTAGCAAACAAATTCTGATTTTCTCGAACATTTTCAGACATTATTTAGCCTCATTACAGTGCTTTCCATCTGCTTTTTATGTTTGGCCACTACATATAGTGTATGGTTGAAAATATGGTCAATTTTAGTCAGTCAAATAGAATAATTGATCATGCAAATCTGTAACAAAAGTAGTTTTTTTTAAAAGATCATGAAAACAAATTTTGTCACATTGGAGCTTCATGAATTCTAAACTTTTGATATAACGACTTTGGACACTTTACTTTGATGCAGCTTACCATTTTTCACTCATAGTGTAACAAACTTGGCACTTTAGTTACTAGAATCTGTTGTCCACATGGACTTTATTCCAGCCGTCGAACCCAAATCCCTGCTCACGGTAATAATGCTCATCTCTCTTTCCTAAAAAGTTTCCCATCTGCCGTAACCTTTAGAGCTGGAATCTCATCCATTTTAATGATTCCCATCTCAGACTCCCTAAAATATATCTGCAGAGAGAAAGAGAGATGAAAGCAGGCAGAGAGGGAGAGAAAGAGGGAGGGAAAGAGCAGCTCTTGGCCAAAGTCACAGCTGAAACACTGACCTGGATAAATCAGGGAAACATAAACACATAGTTTCTAGAGTGAAGGCAGTGGGAGGGGCACTGCTACCCCAAATATTCCACCCCGGGGACCCCAGCGAGAAGCAGGGGACCCCCTTATCCCACCTCCCCATCGCAGCCTGCTCTAATTATTTATTTTCCTTGGGTGTAAATGTCTTCTGGGGATTGCTACGTAAAAGCCAACAGGTCCTGGGAGGTCATAAAAGCCCAGTGGGATGGAAGAAGTATGGGGTTCGTTGTTCACACTAACACTTAACCACGCAAGAAACACAATCACGCAAGCATGCGCAAACATGCAGAAACACAAACATAAACATGCAAACAAAAGTGAAAATGCACACATGCATGAAAATCATATCCAGCAGTACCCCCCACATCCACACACACACACACACACACACACACACATCCACAAACACGGCCCCCCACTTCCCTGTGCAGCCTACTGATTGTGTTTGTTGTCTCAGGGCTAGGTCTGTTGTTGATCCCCTGCGGGGCTTTTGGCTGCTCCGTTATCATGCATAATCGCTTCCATACCTTAACAGCATAGGTGTGTGTTTCTGAGTGCATGTGTGTGGCTACGGGGGTGTATACGTGTCAAGAATGGGCAAGAGGTGGCTGCAGCGTCTGTCAGAGGTCCGTCTCTGCCTTAGGAATGAATATAATTTAAGACCAACTGTCACCAGGTTCAAAAAAAGGACTGAAAATAATTCTTTAGTAGTAAAATCATTCATCCAACTTCAGCGACCTGTGATAAGGGCAAATAGCTTTGGAAAGTCTTAATGCAAAGGGAGAGCAGAAGTGAATGCCTAGTTAAATAGTCACTGCTTCGGGACCGTATTCTTAACCGCCTCCATTCACTGGGGTCACTGGTGAATTTTTAGTGCAGTTTCATCTTTTCAGTGCATAACCAAAGTGGCTGCTTTCAGCAAGGAGGTACACTTCTGACTCTTCCCTGGAAGTTCCCTCTTGTTTTACACAAGCATACAGGTAATAATAGTAATGGTGCATTATTTTCCAATTTATCATCCTTATTGGGCTGAACTGCTTCTGAAAATCCTTCACACACCTTATCCCAGCTAAATTCACCATATCAGCTTCTGTCAAAAAGTTTAGCAAAAAATGTTTTTTTCTAATTCCTGGGAATATAAATGATAAAAGTTTCAAGCCCAAGTTAACTAATAGGACAGTAGAATACAGCCACTGAGGAATATTGCTCTCAAAATAAAAAGGGCTGTTTGCTGTATAATGATCACTGACTGCAGGTCACAGTTGAAATGCCTTTCAATTTAATCACTGGGTAGTAGCCTGATGGGGATGCAATCATAGTAGCTTTCATTCACAACTAAACGGTACATCTATGCATTAAGTCACGCTAATGGGCAGGTGGTTGGAGGGTTTAAAAAAAGTTTCCAATGAGATATTCCTAAAATAAGTTAGATATGTCCAGTCTGTATTGATTTCAGGCACTTTAATCTCCAGGACTTCTAAAAATTAATCTCTGACAAAAAAAAAAGTTTCCATGCATGTTAGGTTTTACATGTAGCCTATACTGCACTAAATTCACTGTAATAATTGTAGGGATATTAGAGGAACATGCGAGTAGCAGAGAGAGAGAAACGGGGCATCTTAAGGTCACAGGGAAGTTTATACTGATGTTTCAGCACAATGGCGAGAGTAGAAGTTGATCTGCTTATAATGTAATGAAATCGCACTTACAGACGCTCGGCATTCCTCGGTATTCCCTTCGGCACAGTCTTCAAACCCAAACCCTGGCAGTCCACATGCGACCCGGAGCAGCTGCACTTGTGTGGGCATCCAGTCACCGAAGCAACACACACCAGCAGCACGACAACCAGAGCCCAAACCCGGCAGAGCGCAGCTCGCCTCTCCGGCCCGGTCGGAGGCATGATATCCACTGAAATTACTTCCAAACCGAAGTTAATTGAATATCCGCGGGGGGGAAGTAGACGTTGTGGAAGTAAGGATCCCGAAAAAGGTCAAAAGAGGTCGTTTGACTAAGTGCTCGATTTAAGAAAAAAAAAAAAGTGAAGTGATGGAAGCCGAAATAAAAAAAGTCCGATGTTAGCAGAAGTTTACTAAAGTTTCTCTCGAGAGACTCGATCAGTCGGAATCTCCTTAAAACGCTCCCTTGCCATTGAAGAAAAGAAAGGAAATGAGGATGTGGATGTGACACTTGCAAAGACAAAGTTTTCTTTTAAAACATCTAACCGCGCGTCACTCAACTGGATGCGTAAAAGTCTCCCCAAATGCTCCCCATTCACAATCTCTCCGAGAATAAGTTATCCGCCTGACTCCTAAACTTTCCAAGGTGAAAATGTTCAGCTGGGGTGTAACCTCCTTCCTGGGAACATCCCTCCGCTGCCAGGGACTAAAAAGTGAGAGTTGCAGAGGAGTTGTGATCAGAAAAAAAAAAAGTTGAGAGAGCAGAGGCGCAACACAGACTGGTACGCCTGGAGGTTGTGAGAGAGGCAGACAGATTTGTACTTAGGTTTCCCCCCAAATCCTCTCTCTCCCTCTCTCTCTACCTCCCTCCCTCACCCTGTCCTTCGCTCTCTCTCTCTCTCTCTCTCTCTCTCTGTTGATGTCACCAGAAAATAGAGTAAGAGAGCTCTACAAACTTTCACTTGTCCCTTATCTCCCCAGCAGAAGCATTCTGTAAAAACTGGGCTATTTTCCCACACACAAGAATAAAACACCAAACCTTCAGTCCATGGCAGCAGGGTACATAGTTTAACTCATTTTCCCAGCGACTCTTCCTCTTTTATCATTACTCATTTATCATCTTAATGATCTGCTTTGTGATTATATATAGGTTTTGAGCAGTGTCTTTTTTGAGCCATCTCTCCAAATACCCTAATGCATGTGTACTCGGGGAGTCTCTGTATGCCAGCCTCATTGACTAATGCTTTACCAGCCAGCAGATGACACAAAAATGCTGTCTGAGAGATCAGTCAGTTTGTCAAAGCTAAATATTATTGTGGCAAATGTCATGAAGTCCACTATGAATAAAGCCAACATCAAACATTTTAATTCATAAAAGCAAAACATAAAGATGACTGATGGGGTCTCATTACCATACAAACTTTCATAGAAACTTTACCTCAAACTGCTCTTGATCTCCCTATTCCTTCCAGTGTAGAACAACAGTACAGGAGTGAAGCCTTTCAGTGCAGATCCTTGATGCTCCTCTGTATGTTGCATTGTAGCTGCTGCCCTCTATTGGCAGAAGGGAAAAACTTTCACAAACTAAAATGAGCAGAGACTCAACATTTTGCAGTTACAGTAATAAAATGATTTCACTTCTCATTAAGTCAGTGTTCTCTAAATTAATTCAATTCACTTGGGGAGTTTTCCTGCAAATGTCAAAAAAATTGAAAAAGCTTTCCCTTCAGCAGTGTCTCGGTCTGTAATGAACAGTGGAAAGTCCTTAAATATTGTAATGCGTAGAACCCACACTGAGTAACTCAGTGTCATTCTGGGACGCAGGCTAATTAAAACATCATTTTCACTGTCATCTGGAGACCCACCAGGCCGACTTTTGGCAAGTTTAATATTTAATTGGTTATGAAAAAAATGCTGTTGTAAATAAATTTATTGGACTTTTTATGAAACACTGTCCCTTGCCTACTGTCTTTATTGTTGTTATCTGTTTATTATTATTTTGTCTTTCGCTCTTTATTCATGTAAACAAGGTCTGATACAGTAAAGTTGGTCAGTCAGTGCATATTCATAGCTGTCAGTTGCCAGTCTTAGTGTCTGTGCCGCTGGTTCACTGCCTTACTCAAACACACACACATTGATGGTGGTTTCTGAGGAGGAATAATAATAGAAAAATATCAATTATTAGTTATCACAGCACCATGTTTGATGTCTATTTTTTTCCAGTTAAACTAGAATTTATGTGAGTTCAAGTCTTGAGAGACTGAACTGTCTGCCATCAGTCAATTCAATTATATCTTCTCATTTACACAATAAAAGTAGGTGTTTGTTATAAACATACGCAGACTGAACTGTCTAATTTAACCATTTGTGTCAGTGTGTCTCATGTGTATAAAGCTTCAGAGAAATGTATGAGCGTTCTCTTTTTAGATATGCATTAAACCCCCCCAATTTTTTCTCTCCTTTGGCATATTGAAACTCCCTCACACAGTGCCCTTTACTATTGAAGGGACAGAAAAAGATTAAGCTGCTTTGAAAATATTTGTAGTTTCATGTCAGATCTGTGGCAGCAGCAGTGCAAGCAGAGCAACACAGGTCTTTAACTCTAGCTCCTCTTGGGATCCCCAGATGCCCTCTGGCATGGGGGGAAAATTAAATCCCTCCAGAGTTTCCTGGGACTACCCCGAGGTTTCCTCCCTGCTGGCTGAGCCCAGCAAGACAAAGGGGAGAGCAGCCTGTCAAGGAGAGTAAGTCTGGCCTGTCTGTAGAGAAAACCCATTTCAGCTGCATGCACTTGGATCTTGTTGAGCATCACTGTTAAAAACCTTACATGTAAGGGAGTAGCAAAGAACCACCAAAAGGTCCAAATTGAAAGTATTGGCATTTGGAATAAGCCAGGTAGTGCTAAGTGGCTAATGGCTACCATGGCATACTATATATATTCACGGAATCACCCCTTTGTATTGTATTGCCAAAAGTGTGATTTAAAACACAAACAATTTACATGGGTAGCAATATTTTCAAAGCATGCTTCTGGCTATGGCTATCCAACAATGAGCTAAAGTATGTAGACACACACACACGTCCTATCAAGGGCAAACAAATATGGCAGACCTAAGGATACCAGCTAGCCTCTACAAAACAAATGCTACAGAACACTAACAACTGGTGTGTCCTCCTCCCAGTCCCATTTAAACACCACTAAAACATTAAAGAAGATGTCTTACTGATGTATTTTGTTGAAAGATTTATGTTGTATGCTGTTGTGGTCCAACAGCCCCAAGGCTTGCGAAGTTAACGTATACCTGAAGCTAACGTGAAACATCTAGCAACTATAACGTCAACAAATCACAACATTAAACTTAAGCTTAAAAGGGTGTTAACTCCAACACTTGTGTACTATTATGGTGAAATGAGGAACAAGTAACTTTACCTTGCTGCTTTGGTTCTTTGCTATCATTAGTTACTAACAGTAGCAGTTTGAGTGAGATTAGCTAGACATTAGCTAGCTGACTGTTGGCTAGCTAGCACGTAAAAAGCTAACAATCATTTTATCATATCATTTTTCTAAATGTTAAGTTTCCAAAAGTTACTTACTTGTCTGCTGTATTGTTGTTTATGAATTTGACTCGTGAACCACTGCAGTCTCTCTCTCTCTCTCATTCTCCCTCTCATACATTTGAGGAGGGTTGAGACACATTATTTAGCTGTGAAATTGTTGGGAGTCTCCCAGTAACCTCGTAAAATTACACCTATGGCAATGTGCGTATTAATAAATTTCACATAGTGCCCAACTGATGTTTAGTTTATGGTTATTCATGCCTTATTGTATGCCCATGTAAACTATTTATCTATGGATATATTATAAAAAAGAAAGTTGCTACATACAGTGAGTCAACACTGGATTAAGAGGTCATACCCCAGTGAGTCAACCAAACAGCATTCAGCTCCAGGATAAGATGTAAAGGAATTAATGTGCTTGAGTAGAGAATAAGTATGAGGACAGAGGATCACATCTAAATCTATATAAAAACAAAGACAATAATGGTTTTGTGAAAATATTTTTGCTGTTTTTTTCCCCATGTGTTGTATATTCACAAAATGAATACAGGAGAGAGACAACACACAGACAAAGACACAAGTCTAGAGCAGCGAGGGAACAGTAAACAGTGGAGGAGACAACATAAAAAAAAAGAGCCACACACAAGAGTCAGACTGTTTTGGTTTTCAGCACTCTAACAACAATGTTGTAATGGTTTTAATATGTTGCCTTTTGCTGTTCCTCTTCTGGCTGGGACTTGTGTTTTCACAGATGTCTTTAAAAAATGTTGCACCTCATTTTTTGGGGAGATCGGTTGTTCAACTTGTAAAAGAATGAACAAACACATCAAAGTCAGACTGTTAGCAGAGAGTGGACAAACTATTAGACAATCCATCATTAGGTTAGCTGCTCAACAGGCTAATCGCCCATAATCATGGTGTATTGTATATACTTTCAGAGAATTAATTCTGAGTTAATGTCATTTCATCTTGTGTTGTAGCACTAAAGATCTACACACGGACTATTGCATATCTATATTTTCCACACGCAACGGAAAATTCATTCACACCATCATATTTGAAGAGGATAAAATTATCGTATGGGTGCTCTAAACTTTAAATTTTATTGGCCCTAATGGATCAAATAGGATAATACAAGGTAATTTTGGGATGTTTTTGGTGCTCACAAAATCGCTAAACCTCGAGTCCAAGTCCAAGTCACCAAGGAAGAGGCTGAAACTGAGACAATAGTGACTAACAGTTCCTTCCATGAGGTTAGAAGACATGTTTAAAAAAAAGATACGTGGTCAATTGGAAAAGTCCCGTCTCTGAAGAGTTGGGCAAACAAATAATGACAAAACTGTACCACCACAGAAACAGCACACTGAAACACTCAAAACCAAGTAGTGATCATCTTTTTTCCTTAGACAAACCACTGCTTATGTGTGTATGAAACCACTCTCTGAGGTCTTTGTTTGGGCTCATTGGGATAAGATGCATGTCATTAACTTTTGAGGTTGAGTGTTTGAAATTTTGCTCAAGACCTTTGATTCATGATCCCTTCTTGAGCATTTTCTCCCGGAGTCTCTGCTGTATTTTAGTGAATAAAGCAGAAAAACCAAAAACATGCGGAGTGCTTTACAAAATGAGACATTAAGCAATTGTGTAGTGAGCAGAGTTGGCCGCTGCCGAGCTTCTCACACCACATAACTGCTGCCACTCTTTCACTCTCTTCTTCTTTCTCTCCAACGCTTTCTCCCGCCATCCCTTGGGTGCCCCTCTCTCAGCCCTCCAACCCATTCTCTCCGCTTTAAATGTCTCAAACATCCTCTCTTTCTCTTCCTGTCATTGTGTCTCTCATCAACACATTCTCAGTTTATTTCACTTTTCCTCTCCATTGTCCCATCATCTTTCTTTCTATATAATTATCTATTTCTCTTGTCCTGGTCTCTGTATTTTTATGAGCTGAGAGACAGTGTGCTACTAATTAGCATCTTTCTGCGGTGCAGGGCCGAGCCAGTGACCGGGGTAACAGCTTTACGCTTCACTGCTCACACACTCGTGCACATAGACACACACGGAGGCAAGAAGGCGCACATTAGTATCGTGCTGTCACACAAAATTTCCTCTCCGCTGACCAAGGCTCTCTCACACAAAGATATATGCCAGCTCAGTTTCCCTAGGAATTATGGTCATTTTGGAGGATGTAGTTTGTGGTGCTGTTAAACTGTATTGCATTTTACCGAAAGGTGTTTCTGTTATTTAGCTGACACTCACTGATGTAAATGGGGATGGAAAAAATAATTCAGCATCACCACAAACAGCAGCCTCTAAAATGACCGTACAGTTGAATCAACACCTCTCTGACACAGTATATATCTAAATGAAGATGAGCGTTATTGTAGGGTTGCTGTATGATGTTGTCGCAAAGTAGAAATGAAAAATTGTTTTCATTGAATTGCATAATTGTTAAACACACATACACAAACACGTTGCCCATTGAAAGAAAATATAGGTGCCAGAGGAAAATACAAACTCCTGTCAATGCAGCTGTTCTTTTTCTCTTCTTTTCCACTTACTCTCTCCCATCTCTCATCTTTCTTTCCTTTCATCATTATCTCTTTGTCTCCAATCACACCAGCAGGCAGAAAACTTTGCGCATCCTAACCAGTTAACAAGTTAACTTGACTTTGACTAACTGCAGCCCGTGTTGCGTCTCTATCAGGGAGCATTTCTTGCTCTATCAGAGCAGGGTTATATAGAGTTGGATGGTGTGATAAAACTCATATTATGGCAAAGCTGTCACTTTTTATTAGAATTTTGAATTACTGCTTGAGAGAGAGAATATTCATTTGGTCTGTAATGATCTGTTTGATTTCAAAGTTCACAGTCTATTACTGCAACAGGCCATGTCTTAAAACGGGCAATCATAAAATGTACTGTCCTTCAGACTCACTGCGTGCCCGTTGTGCTCTCAGTAAACCTGAGAGGACACACTTTTCTCCACTAATGCAAAATGGAGAAAACTCGAGAGCCATATTGAACGGATGATCATTATACTAAACAATCTGAGAAATAATGTAGGAAAGCAATTTGAGTGAAGATGAAAAAATCATGGATAAAGTAGTTTGTTGACTTTGTGAAATGTAACTGTCTTTATGATTATTCTACATGGGTTGGTTTCCATTTAATTTGAACAAATTACGAATTGAATTCATTCAAACGTAATCTTTTTTTACAGCATGACCGTCTTATAGCTTCCTCCATTTCTGACTCTCCAGTTCTCTCCAGTTCACCAAAGTTGAAGTATACTGAAAGCACCACGTAAATGAACTTTACCAAAGAAAATGCTCTAATTCTCTAATTTCAATGACTGAATATGGTGTGAAAATTTAATGGAATAAAGGGTCTTCCACCTTAAATACCGTTCATGACTCGCACCCCTCCACTTCTCCTCTCTTGTTCTCATGCATTTTTCTCTCTTCTTCCCTGTGCCCCTCCTCCTCCCCCACTTCTCCTCTCTCCCTCCATCCCAGCAATGGACAGATTAGAGAATAATTGGTGGAAAGTTTGGACTTCTTCTCACACTGGCCCTCATCAGTTTAAATGGTCTGATATCTGATGGCACATTAATGGTTCACGCTACACAGCGGTGTGTTTGCCCCTGTGTGTGTGTGTGTGTGTGTGTCTTGAGGCTGTGTATGGTATTAGCATAGGTGCCTCTGCACCTAATTTTGTATTTTTTTTGAATGTCTGTGATGAAGTATGTCCTTTTGTGTGTGTGCTTGTGTGTTTGAGTGTGTGTGGTTTAATGGGTCCTTTAGCCAGACAGATCTTTGGCTAAGCTTTACTGTGGCCCCTGCAAAGCTATTATCTCCCCATATACTGTGTACACACTTCCTC